>NW_015653460.1:1298232-1328283 GCF_001515625.1 Sinocyclocheilus rhinocerous | reverse complement strand
TTAGCAAACCTTGTGAATGCTGATATCAGTGTCTGTTCATATTAAGAAATCCCTACAGTGAGGTAGATATGTGGGGGCGTGTTAGAACGAGCCGTTTTAGGTAGGTGTGGTTGACTCAACTTTTATAAAGAATATCTCTTTGGATTTGAGACTTTAGTGTTTGCAACTTTACAGATCTTCTTTATGCACTAAGAGCTTGTAACACTCCAAAGAGAAAGGAAAACTTCAAATCGCATCATATGACCCCTTTAAAGCAAATAAAAATAAATTACATGTGTATAAAACAAACTGCAATGACAAATTTACATCTCCACAAAAATAAAAAGTTTAGAATACCTACTGAACATCTTCAAGAATAGACTCACATTACTTTTCCATACTTATTTATTTAGCATTAATCATTACAAATACACACATTTCCCTCAGGAAATTAACCACTCCAGCTTTAAAAGAACCAGTCGCTGATCTTTTGCTCATGTTTGATTAATAACCCCGTTCTCAAATGAACATGGCATACGGTACAAAATGAATGAAAGCAAGAAGTAACATTGTGTACTGAATGACCTCCAGTAATCAAACATTCCTGTGTGAACTGCAGATATGACAATCAGATGAAACAGATGGCCCCGTTTTTTCAGCACATAAATGATTGCAATGGACCATAACGATTGACATGACGGATATTTCAGTGTGCATTTGAAGGTGTAAAAGTGAACAAAACCAATAGAAATGCACATAAGATGCAGGTTTGTTATTGTGACAGGATTTAATGATGTTTTCCAAGGCCTTGCAGCAACCTACTGCCTCCTAGAGGAAGAGAAAGTGATTGCCACACCACACAGTTCAGATCAAGACAAACAAAACTATTTAAATAATAATAATTTTAAAAAAACAGCATTAACAAGAACAATAATTAAAAAATAAAATAATTTAACATTCCCCAATCCCAAAATCATTCAGCATTATGTTCACATTTGTTAAGGACAAACAGGTTTTAAAAAAGAAAAAAAGATTGTTGTGTTTGTTTATCCATCTGGGGTCAGTAGATGGTGCGAGCAGATGCTTTGAGGTGGTCGTTTACAAAACTGATACATCATGTAACTGATCGTCTCACCCAGGTCAATAACAGCAAGGTGATTTTTTTTGTTGCCTCGTTCAAGGAATGCCCAGCAAACACGCATTTATGATATAAACAAACATACGGATACAATAATCAGACAAACACTGTTGAAAAGAACACACTGCAATTATTTCAGATGATCAATACCATTTCATAAAACAAACAGTACCAAAGTATTGCAGAAATGGAGCAATAAATACAGAGACAGATTCAGCCCTTTTTCAGATTAAACTGAAGATTTTAAAATGCCCCATACAGTAAAATAAATCAATGAATTTGAAGTCCAAACAATAAATAAATGCAAACATGGAAGAAAACCTATGATCAGATTTTTACTGTATGAACTTCAACTTTATGGAGTCCTTTGTTTTCACAGAGCATTTTAAGGTTTGTGTAAAACATATCTTTAATATGTTTATAAATTGTATTACCTCACATATTATTTATTAAATGAAGAGAAGCCCAATAGACATGAAACTGGTATTTATTTAATAGTAAAATTTTACTATTAATCATTTTCCATTTGAAACTACTTGTGTGTGTATGTGTTAAAATGTGTGTTAAAATGTAAAAAAAAAAGACACCAACCTAAGCAAAATGACTGACCAAAACTTCACATGCGACAATACAAACTCTCAAGAAAAAAAACAAAGGTGAGCACCTGATACTGTTTAGTGGTTCATTTCAGGAACACCACAAGTAAAATTATATATATATATATACATACATGTATATAAACACTTTTTCCTTCAAAAACCAAACAAATAAACCAAAAAATATACACTGAGGCAAGCTTGCAAAAGTTGAGAATAGTTGAACTGCACTGCATAAATTATGTAAGTAAATCACATCTGGAAGAAGGGAAGGGATCATCTGCAACATTTCGAACCTTCAGTTTGTTATTTAGGATAAAAAAAAATTGCTTTTTTTCATAGATTAGCAGCAAAACCATTAATAATTCATGCACAAGTAATACTGTAATCTGGCCAATTTTGAGTGATTTCATTGGCAGCCTGATTTAATTTGGATTGCAAAATTTGAACATACAATTTTCAGATAGTCCCCACCGCAAACAAAGACTCCAGTTTAAAGCCCAGTTTATTTTCCTAATGAATGTGCCCTAAATTTCTTTGCGAACAATCAATGCACCTGAGCCCCTTCTAGACGATTCTCAATGCAATTCCTAGAAATGTGTCATTGCAAATATGATGACGCTGAATAAACCAGGACTTGCCGTGACACTGTTTTCAACAAAAATTGGTAAAAAGTTTCAGGATGGACCAAATCAAAACCCATCACTGGATAATGTGCTAGGAGAGGTGAACAAAACACAAACGACTTTCACAATGTTTGGCCTTTCTCACCTGAATCCCACCTCGATTCTTCCATGGGAAGAGATATGAAAAGTAAAGATCATGTGTAATTATATATATCTACCTCGATATATTTGTAAAAACGAGCTGGCTGTAAATGAAGCTGGATCTTGGATTCTGTGAGTCACTAGAGTTTGGTTTCGTTTGTTTTCCGCATGCAGCGATGGTTTTCAAAGCGTTTGCGTGCAGCCCCTGCCGCGCAGCCTGTAGAGATGATGGGCTACCAACTACATTACAGGACGTCGCTTGAAATCCAGTGAAGAGCTGATATCCGTAGGAGAGCCACCAGGTCCATGAAATCATGGAGAAGGTGATGTAAAGAGCCACATTTTGTAGAGTTCAATCACTTTGCGGTCTACTTGATGTCTTAAGGGGATATCGGTGACAAACCGCATTCCAGTGTGGGCGGAGCTTCCACAGTTCCCAGCCTGTGAACCCCACCCACTAAAAAAATCAAAACAAAAAACAATCTTGAGCAGCAGGAAAAAAAATAAAAAAATCAAAGAAGAGAGACAATGAATCACCTCAAGATATCTTTGAGGTGCTAATACAAACTCTCCTTTGCAGGTTTTTGGTGTCTTTTTCGTATCTCTTTTAACAAAACCATTATTATTTGACAGTGTTTCATTTGTTTAAAGGTATCCCTGGTGGTTTAGACATGCGATACGGAGTGTGTTGGTGGAAACGCTAGGAAACGGCCTCGATCTGGTAGGAGCAGTCATCCGGATGAGGGGCGGGTTTGGCTTCAGTAGTGCTCTTAGGTTTGGGAGGCCAGTCAGGATCCACGCTCAGCTCTTGGGCCAGGTGCATGTACCGAGCCTTGGGCACTTTTTTCTGCCGGCAGCAGAGCCAGGAGAGGCATTTCGTTCCAAACATGTCTATTCCTTCCTATAGACAAAAAAAAAAAGACACCAACCTAAGCAAAATGACTGACCAAAACTTCACATGCGACAATACAAACTCTCAAGAAAAAAAACAAAGGTGAGCACCTGATACTGTTTAGTGGTTCATTTCAGGAACACCACAAGTAAAATTATATATATATATATACATACATGTATATAAACACTTTTTCCTTCAAAAACCAAACAAATAAACCAAAAAATATACACTGAGGCAAGCTTGCAAAAGTTGAGAATAGTTGAACTGCACTGCATAAATTATGTAAGTAAATCACATCTGGAAGAAGGGAAGGGATCATCTGCAACATTTCGAACCTTCAGTTTGTTATTTAGGATTAAAAAAAATTGTTTTTCATAGATTAGCAGCAAAACCATTAATAATTCATGCACAAGTAATACTGTAATCTGGCCAATTTTGAGTGATTTCATTGGCAGCCTGATTTAATTTGGATTGCAAAATTTGAACATACAATTTTCAGATAGTCCCCACCGCAAACAAAGACTCCAGTTTAAAGCCCAGTTTATTTTCCTAATGAATGTGCCCTAAATTTCTTTGCGAACAATCAATGCACCTGAGCCCCTTCTAGACGATTCTCAATGCAATTCCTAGAAATGTGTCATTGCAAATATGATGACGCTGAATAAACCAGGACTTGCCGTGACACTGTTTTCAACAAAAATTGGTAAAAAGTTTCAGGATGGACCAAATCAAAACCCATCACTGGATAATGTGCTAGGAGAGGTGAACAAAACACAAACGACTTTCACAATGTTTGGCCTTTCTCACCTGAATCCCACCTCGATTCTTCCATGGGAAGAGATATGAAAAGTAAAGATCATGTGTAATTATATATATCTACCTCGATATATTTGTAAAAACGAGCTGGCTGTAAATGAAGCTGGATCTTGGATTCTGTGAGTCACTAGAGTTTGGTTTCGTTTGTTTTCCGCATGCAGCGATGGTTTTCAAAGCGTTTGCGTGCAGCCCCTGCCGCGCAGCCTGTAGAGATGATGGGCTACCAACTACATTACAGGACGTCGCTTGAAATCCAGTGAAGAGCTGATATCCGTAGGAGAGCCACCAGGTCCATGAAATCATGGAGAAGGTGATGTAAAGAGCCACATTTTGTAGAGTTCAATCACTTTGCGGTCTACTTGATGTCTTAAGGGGATATCGGTGACAAACCGCATTCCAGTGTGGGCGGAGCTTCCACAGTTCCCAGCCTGTGAACCCCACCCACTAAAAAAATCAAAACAAAAAACAATCTTGAGCAGCAGGAAAAAAAATAAAAAAATCAAAGAAGAGAGACAATGAATCACCTCAAGATATCTTTGAGGTGCTAATACAAACTCTCCTTTGCAGGTTTTTGGTGTCTTTTTCGTATCTCTTTTAACAAAACCATTATTATTTGACAGTGTTTCATTTGTTTAAAGGTATCCCTGGTGGTTTAGACATGCGATACGGAGTGTGTTGGTGGAAACGCTAGGAAACGGCCTCGATCTGGTAGGAGCAGTCATCCGGATGAGGGGCGGGTTTGGCTTCAGTAGTGCTCTTAGGTTTGGGAGGGTTATTATTAAAACCGAAACTATTAAAAATCATTTTATGAAACTGTTAAATAAAAATGACAATAGCACAACACAGAACTACTAAAACTTCAATTAAAATGAAGAACTGAAAATATACAAATAAAATGTAAGATAAAATTCTAAATATAAATAAAAAGTATATAGTAATACAAAAAAAACCCTACTACAAACACTGCTCAGTATTTGTATGAGGACACCACAACACGTTTTACATGTGCTTTTCAGATGCAACCTCAAAAAATAAAATTGGTAACTTGCAACCAGAAGTTTATCCAACTAGAAAAGTAGTCCCACTTTAAAAAGATGATTCGAGCAAGTAAAAATGACTGCCTGTGAAAATCAGCAGGCCAGACTCATTTTGAACCCCGAACATTCATTTAAAGGAAAAATCTGAGTTATTTACCCTTTAATGTCTATGACAACTTTACTATTCACTACCGTTCAAAAGTTTGCGATTGGTAAGATTTGAACTTTTTTTTTTTTTAGGAAATCTCACCAAGGGCGCATTTATTTGAAAAATAAAAATACTGTAAAAATAGTAATATTCTGAAATATTATTATAATTTTAAACAACGGTTCTAGTAATGTTTTAAATAAATGTAATTTATTCCTGGCGGCAACGAATGGAAGTCTCAAAGGCAAAAAATGCTGAATAAAAAGATATTAATATATAAAATAAATATAACCACAAACTTTCGAACATGATACCAGAAATGGGACTTTTCATAAAAGACTAGTTACGTAGTACTGCAAACGCTACATTAGTTACACAAAACCAATAGTTCCTCCACAAAAACAAACTTCTTCCCATAGACATTAAGTTGCAAACAACCCGGAAAGTTCCTTGGGGAAAAGAGTGAAAGTGGACACCAGGAAGTGAAAAGGCAACGGTGAACAGAAGTGTCAGATTTTTCCCAACCTGTGGTGTCAGGCCTGCAGGGGAGACGCCATAGCTGCCCTGCTTGTCTCTGCTGAATACATGCTTCCATAAGATGACGTCAAGCACGACGGTCTAAAGAATATCGCAGTAGGGCGGAAAGAATGAAGAAAGCTACGGATCACATGGCTAGCAAAAGATTTATGGTCATCATTTGTTTCTGCTTTTTCCTTGTCAATTGCAAAACTAAATACATTTCTTGAAAGGGCAGTGATTTTTTGGATTGCGTGTTAGTTTAAGAAAAACAGTGGAGGCAAGAGAATTACGTTATTCTGCACTAAAGGTCATCATTTCATTGGCAATGAACATACAGCGAGATCACAGAGAGCCCCACTGATTGCTTGTTGTAGTCTAGTGTTCTACTGATTGACAGGTGAGAGAGAACGGCGTGACCTGTAGTTAGCACCAGGAAGTCATCGGGATCTAAAAGGCGAAGCAAACAGCCACTATGCCACTACCATGATTGCTGGCATTTCTTAATCAGGGTGAGGAGCTTTCGCCCAAAGAAGACAAGAATAATTGGACTCTTTCTTTGGGATTCAGAGGCAGAAGGAGCTGCTGATGGAATCAGACACGCTGTACAATACATGGCCTGGCTGTACAGGGTACAATATTAATGCTGTTTCCTTATCCTGTGGATCAGCCTCAGCAGAGCGGAATTAACTTCTGTATAGGGATGGGAATCATAAGAAATTTTGGCTTCTTATTTTCATTAATGATTCTGTTAGTGCTGTTAGCTACTGATTTTAATATTGTTACACCATATACATATATTGAACTGAATTACATTTATATTTGAGTGAACTTATTTATAGGCAATGCTTAATAGTTAATCATATGAATTACAAATAATAAAAATTATTTAAAAAAAGAGCAACTTATTACAACAAAAATCGAATGTTCAGATATTAATTCAGTAATTTCAACAAATAACTGCCTTTTTAGAGAGATGAGTTTGAGACTCATTGTTTCTGAATTGATGGAAAAATCATAAAAGTATTACATATATATATATATATATATATATATTTGTATACAGAACCATTTTTTATTTGTTCTCCTGTTTTTCAGGAGAACAAATTAATTTTTTTAATTTGTTTTCCTGTTATAGTTATATAAAACTGTTACATAGCTATAGTTATAAAAAAAATAGTTATATAAAAATATATATAAATGGAAATGGTTCTGAATAAGCACCAGCTTTTTGATTCCCAAACCTATTTTTGTGTTTTTCTGTATATCCCCATCAAATACACAAGGGTTTTAATTAGGTTACAGCAAGAGCAGTGTGTTATGACCCTGGCTGAAGGGTCCACTACATCTGAGTCACATCCTATAAGAAAAAGTACCATCCATAATATAGTACTGTACATTCCCAAATATATATATATATAAGAGCTAGCAATACAACTACATAATGATTCAATTTCCCAACCTTGATTTTAACAACAAAAAAAAAAAGTTTATTTTAATATGTGAATATCCACAACAAATAATGTGGCAGATGTAACAGCCTGATGTTCCCACTTACCTCGATGAAGACAGATACTAGGGTGTTGCCCAGCACGATGAGCACCATAGACACACGCCAGCTCAAAGGAACACATACGAGCTGAGGAGAACGTCAATGTAATGAACTTCTTAAAACATATACTATCGATCAAAGGTCAGTAAGATGTTTTAAGAAATTAATACTTTCAGCTAGGATGCATTAAATTGATCAAATTTAATAATGTAAGATTTCTATTTCAAATAAATGTTGTTCTTCTGAACTTCCTATTCAAAGAAAAATGAAAAAAATAAAGTATCATGTATCCTGAAAATTATTAAGCAGCACTACTGTTTTCAACTTTAGACATTGAACTCTGAACAGTCTAAGGTTTATAAGGGCCCGAGTGATAATTACTCAAAGCATAGGCCATATAGTACGGTTTCTAAAAGAATCAATCATTAGGAAACAAACATACCTCTAAAAAGTCATAGATTCCAGAGATTGGGACAAACATGATGAAAAACAGCAAAACGATGAGAATTAAAGCAGAGAGGACAAACGGCCCTGAATGAAGAAGAAGAGGGAAAAAACAAACAAACAAACAGACAACCAGAAACACAGTCAATGAAGAGTAAGTGAAAGCAGGTTTGCGTTTCCTCTGTTTTCAAGACAATGTCAGACAAGAACTATTTAATTTCAATATACATATATTACCATGACATCACTTACATTTTAATTCTAGAAAAAAAAATCTAAATAAATACCTAAATTAACTGCACAAAAATATCAGGATGCAGAGATAGATTGCAAACATTATATCTATATAACATTCAACGGGAAATGTTCAAAATGTGTAAATTTCTTTGAAATTCCATATGCATTAAATAGAATTTAAAAAAGTGTTTTTTAAATGTGAGTGAGCAATGTGAGTTTGTCACACTGCACTGTGAATGCATCAAGCTGAAAAAGGTTCATCCTTACAGTTCTTGTAGCTGGGCTGGCGGAAAGGTTTTCCTTTGGAGAAAATAATGGCAACAATGAGGTACTGAAAAGAGGAGACGAAGAAGAGTGTGGTATTCACATCGTTCATAATTCTTTCTTTAGGCTCTTCTTCAGTGGAGTTATCCATGTGATGGGGAGCAGAGCAGTTGTAGAAACTGTGAATTAAAGAAAACAAAAACAAAAAAAGACTGGAGCTGATTTTTTTTAATGCAATTAAGGTTAAGTACGAAAACAATATGAAGACTGTTTAAGTGTGTTGCAGTACCACTATTGCACTGTACTCACTCTGGTTTAGAGTACCAGTCCAATTCTTGGATCAAGAGGAAGGCCATGATCTGGAAACCCAGGCAAATGAGAATCTGGGTCAGAACTGAGAAGAGGAGAGGACCTGAGACGAGACCGGAGGGAGGTCTTCGGGCGACAAGCTCCTTCCATGCGGAATTCAAACTCACTGGGAGCAAATGAAAGAAATTATAGAAAATGTACTTACAAATAATCAATAACGTACCTCCGTTTACATGAGCTCAATGTCTTAGTGTTCAATCTAAATGCTTTCTGACAACATGAAATCAGAATATTTACTCCATCTATTGCATATTATTCTCAAGAAAAGGTTTGCAGCCATTAAGATCAATTTAAGCTGAACAAGAAAGACATTACAGATCATACTCACTAGTGAAGACAATTAAAAGAATGATAGCCATATCGATGAAGAGAAACTGGAAGTCTCCCAGGTTACTGCGAATCTGAAATATATATATGTATAAGCAATCTCAGCATGAACTAATGACCTTCTGTCACTCACAAGCACAGAAAGATTTACAATAACTATAGTAAGTAGTTCAGTGAATGACGGGGGAACTTACGGAGTAGAGAAGGGCGACACTGAGGCATTGAATAATACTGTACAGAGCCATGAACTTAAACACACAGAAGGAGGTGATGAGAGCCGCTCTGCCCTCCCTGTGGAGAAACAACATGTGTGAGACTCTCAGAAAACAGGACATTTTGTGTCATTGGGAAACGCTGTCTACAATGTTGAAGGTCCAAACAAGCACCCTCATCAACTCCAAATGGTTTATTTTCAAAACATTCAATTTGAGGTGCACCAGCATCATTTAGACTAATACAGCATCCTAACCAGTTTCCACAGAAACCAAGCAATCGACAAAATGTCCTGTTTCTCACTGTGGTTCATTAGGCACAAACTTCAATTACTCACATTAAGTTAATCAAACACAGAAGAGTCATAATTTGTTTGCATGATTATTTTCTACTCTTTTGCTGGCCCTTCGAATTAAACAGGGTGTGTTTTGCCATGCCTATCCTACTTCCTCATTACTTTACTGTGACTGGGTGGGCTCTAAAATAGCCCTATTTATAGTCTTGTAAAATATAATGTTATTTCAATATTTATTATTTAAAATGTATATTTTATTTAACAATATCACTATATATCAATATGCCTATATAAAATAATGATTATTATTATTAGATTTATTACTGAATAAAAATATTAAACAAAATAATAATTATTATGACAGCAGGTTGTCCAGATGAAGGCTAATAGCAGCCATAGCCAAGCTTCATTTATTTATGTCTTCATTTCTTCATTTTTAACATTATACCGTCAAAAAAAAAAAAAATACAAGGAGCCCTTAAAGCGTCTCTTTATAAGTAAGTTCATATGGAGCAGCATTTATTGTAAATGTATATATCGTGTCGCCTTAGCCAAAGGATTTGTTAACATGTTAATGCAGGATGTCACATGTTTTTGGGTTTCTGATGTCAAAAAATCAAATGTTAGTAATATTATTATAAATGCTTTTGTTGGACTGGAGATGTTTTGAGTCCTGAAAGTTACTGTAGTGCAATGAATTCAGTTTGAAAACATGATTTTTCTTGATATGGCTTGAAACGGAGCTGTGCTGTGGTGCAGTTAGGACACCTGATCAGATTGGGCACGCAGGTGATGCTGGGAGTTGTGGAGGTAAATGGAGAAGCCACTGAAGCCTCCAGCTCTGACAGGGAGATCCCAGCATGAGCTCTCTTCAGTGCCTGAGGACAAAACAGACAGACATCAGCTGCACATGACACTTTCAGAATCGTAAAAGACACATATAAACCTTGAAAATAAGATTTTAAGGTCTCTCACCCCACAGTCGTTCGCTCCGTCTCCACACATTCCAACAAAATAGCTGCAGAAATGAGAGAGGGACAAAAGGTTTAGCAAGGGTTTTACTATTTCTTAGTAGTTTACTACTTCTTCTGAGTAATACTTTGTAAAACCCCAAGTATACACCAATGATTACTATTCTAAATAGACATGTAAATGGAGCTCTCATGGAGTGTGTGTGTTTAATACTCACTCTACACTTTCTAATGTCTCAACAAGCTGAGTCTTCTGGTCAGGTGCCATCCTTGCAAACACTGTTCCATGAAGCACCAGCTACACCAACAACCATAACACAATAAATATCACAATAAATATGTGACCCTGGATTACAAAACCAGTCATAAGTAGCACAAGTATATTTGTAGCAATAGCCAACAATACATTGTATGGGTCAAAATTAGCGATTTTTTTTTTATGACAAAAATCATTAGGATATTAAGTAAAGATCATGTTCCATGAAGATATTTTGTAAATTTCCTACCGTAAATATATCAGAACTTAATTTTTGATTCGTAATATGCATTGCTGAGAACTTCATTTGGACAACTTCAAAGGTAATTTTATCAATATTTAGATTTTTTTTGCACCCTCAGCTTCCAGATTTTCAAATAGTTGAATCTCGGCCAAATATTGTCCTATGCTAACAAACCATACATCAATGGAAACCTTATTTATTCAGCTTTCAGATGATGTATAAATCTCAATTTCAAAAAATTTACCCTTATGACTGGTTTTGTGGTCCAGGATCACATATATATAATATAAGCAATGTGTATACAAATCTTAAACTTTTTTTTGTACCTTCTGTAGCAGGTCCTGGAAATGCTCAGTAATTACAGCAAATGATTTGCCGCTCATGGCAAAATGATACTGTTCCGGAGTTTTCATCTCATCCACAGAATGCCCGTCTTCCATAATAATCTCCATCTCCTGCCAAAGAACACAAGTACAGAGAGATGCTAAAGATAATGCTTCTTGAGATTTGTTTTGCTGATTACCATAGCTTAATGCATATTGCATGGACATGTGTACTTCCATTGCATGTATCTTACTGTAACAGTGATTTTGCTAAAGGTATCTGAAAACTGTGTCAATGTGCCACAAATACTGGTGACTGATCTCAAACCGTATTAACCCAGAACATTAATTCCCATAAAGCCGCAGTGACTGGGTCTGGCCAGTAGATGGCACACTGACCTCTAGTTTGGTGGGCTTGTTCGAGAGTTTGCTGGGTTTGTCGGCATAGTGCCAGGTGATCTTGGCAGCCTGGCCGTCTTTAGGGGGCAGAGCGTCGGCAATAATGACTCGGTCTTGTGGCTGAATCATGCCGCAGTCTCGTGCCACAGAGATGGCAGTCAGCATGTTGTCACCTACATAAGAGACAAAGAAAAGTTTAAGAAAACAAAAAAAAAAAACTTACAAAAAAACCCCACATACTTTGGTACAGTGATTTTTAAATCCCATTCAGAGACTTTTAGACCATTCAATATACTGGTACAAAGGTACTTTTTTATTAGTCACTGGACAGAGATGATGGCTGGTGTCTGGCAATAACCCAATGCTCCTCATGATTGTAGGAGTAGGTCATGTACAAACTCAATCTGCTTACATTCACAATGCTGCATTCAGCCTCGTCTGAACTTTGGAGCGCTTGGCTGGTAATCTGGAGAGCTGAGAACATTATTAGACAAGATTCCAGGAATACCTAATGATTTAAGCTACAAAGCTCCCAGACTCCTGTCTGCCTGCGGCTGGTCACCCTAAACTCCCTTCCATCTTCAAACAACATGGGCATATTCAGCTCCTGATAAGCTAACCAGGTGAACTAACATAAATAAGGTAAGAAGGGAGTAACTGAACCAGGTTTGTTGGACACAGATCAAACATGTCCTTTTAGGAAAACCTACAGAACTACTATGAGGAAAAAATGTATACATCATGGGCAGCACATGCAGTACACTAGTGCTCAAAAGTTTGGTATGCAAGTATTTTTGTAAAGGAATTAATACTTTTAATCAGCAAGGACACATTAAATCGACAGAAACACATTTATAAAATTACAAAAGATTTACATTTCAAATAAATGTTGTGTACTTTTGAATTTTTTATTCATTAAAGAGTATATCAAATATATTCTATTTTAAAATGTATAAAAATAGAAAACAGTTCTTTAAAATGTTCATATTTCACAATATTACTATTTGCAGTCTTGATGAGCAAGAAACTTTCCTTCAAAAACATAAAATCTTTTGAATGGTATTGTATAACTTTACATAAAATATATGTGAATAGCCATGTTCGAAAATTTAAATTGACCATTTGGAAAGAATATTCATGAACTATATTAAAGTGCCCCTATTATGGATTTTTGAAAATTACCTTTCATGCGGTGTGTAACACAGCTCTAAATGAATGAAAACATCCTGCAAAGTTTTAAATCTGAAAGTGCACCGTGTATAAAGTTATTGTCTCTCAAAAGAAAGAGTCGACTCTGAATCATTGAAACGAGTCGTTTTTAAAACGAATCCCAAGTCGTTTCATGTTGACGTCAACATGAAACATTAGCATATTGCCCCCCCACTTGTTGGTCTTTTCGCTTTGGTCTGAATGAAAATACAAATTCATTCTTTGCCACTAAGTGCTGCTTTTGGAGCGGTTAAAATAGCGGTTTCCCAGGTAACGCTGTACACAAAGGCAGCACGCTCACAAACGCTGCTTTAACAGGCATTACAGGCAAGATGAAATGCAAATGAGACCAATCGAACCAATCACCGCACATTAGAGTCAAGCAAGGGAGGGGTTTGGAAAAAGGAATCATTGAGCGAATCGTTTGGGAGTCCTTGAGCAAATAAGGTAAAAATAAATTCACATTATAAGACAATGAAAGTGTTTTTTGACCTTGCATGCATGTCAACCCGTTGTTGGGGACTCCCAAAACCAAAATATGAACCTTTCATTACCCATAATAGGGGCACTTTAAACTCGCAGGTTTTCTGAACTGGCATGGACGCAGGCCTGAAAAAAAAAACACACCAGTAGAACATGTAGACCACAGAAGTCAAGTTTTCTGTACCTGTGACCATAACGGTGCGTATGTTGGCACGTCGTAGATCTTCCAGCACACCTGGAGTTTCTGTTTTCAGCTTGTTCTGCATGATGATCAAGCCCAGAAAATCCATATTTTTCTCAATTTGATCCCTGTAGAGGAAGAGAGACCAAATATAGTTTGACATTAAACCAGAGCACAGCATGGTAAAAGTTCCAGTATAACATTGTAAATTTATTTGTAAAAGACCTTAATTTTGACTGAGGTGCCAGTAAAAAAAAGCTTCATCTTTACCGGTTAATGTTCTGCACTTTGTGAAATGTAAGTTTGGATTCCAGCCGTCTGTGTGCCAGCGCGATGACCCGGAAGCCCTGTTTGGTGTAGTCCTCCAGAACCTCTGCAAAATCCTCTGGTACTGTGGTGCATTGTGAGAAAAAAAATGCTTCAATCCAACACTGATTTGAAACTCAAAAAAGATAAGATATTAATAACCGACAGATTTTTTTCACGAACCTGTTTCTTTCTTACACAGGCTTGCCACAACCTCTGGAGCTCCTTTTAGATAGGCGTCCATGCGTCTCTCTCCGATCTGTCGGACAACCACGCTCATTCTCTGCAGAGCAGAGGAGAAGGAGAACTGCCGCACGATACCGATCATATATGACGCCTGCAGCATAAAAAATGAACAGACAGTATGTAAACACCCATATATGTCCATAAAATTCATAAATGAAACACAAATAATAGCCATTGTACATACCGAGAGCTCATAGAGTTCAGACAGTTCCTGGAAAGAAACAGCAAGATATCAGAACAATGTTTTAAAAACAAATAATTTGGATTGTAATAAGCAGAGAAATGCTCACCATGTCCTGTTCAGGTGATATGACTGGTGGTGGCAGAAGCTGATTGGGTGGTTTTACGTAAGTGAGTTCAATGCGGTCGTGGTGAGCCGTCTCCTCTTCTGTAGCTTCCACCAATATCTGAAGACCACAGATAGACAGAGCGGCACCAAAATAAATAAAAACAAGTACAACTTGTTCCAAAACTTGAATGAGAACATTAAAAACTGTTCTCCTGTCACAGCAGACACTGACCCAGCCTGTGGCCTCGAACATCTTGAGGTCTAGTGGATCTCCAGAGAGCTGACCCTCAATCTTGGTGAGGGAGTGACAGGTGGCCATACAGGACACAAACTTGGTTGTTACTAAGCTCTTATCGTCTGCTTTTTCTTCCGAATGGTGGAATCTAGGGAAGAGAGATTCTTTGGTCAGAAAAGACACTTAAATGCCTGCAGTGAGAATTCAAAAACAACTGAGAATGTTCTGTTAATCTATTTAATCTTTATTTTATAGTTATGATCATACCTGCCATCTTCTGCTCGTTGAATTCCCCACATGTCCAAGCCATCTTCTGTGAGGGTGCCGGTCTGAAATGATGCAGAGTAATATTTTTTTTAAATGAATAAATTATAAAATTATAATAATTGTTATAAAATAATAATCTGTTTTACATTATTATTAGTAGTAGTCGTAATAATAAACAGTTTATTAAATAATCAATTTTATTAATATTATAACCAACAATAGTAATTTTTAAATAAGTAAATAAATTGTTTAATAATCAAATATTTCATAACTGTTAAATGAAAATATATATATATATATAAATGATTAAATGATTACCTAAAAATTAATACTGCATATTAGACAATGAGGTTCTAAAATGTCACCATAATTTACCCTAGTTTTATGAAAAATAACCAGATTACATGATAATTTGTGTGTGCTGAAAGTTGTTTTTAAAAGACATTCATAATATTTGACTCCTGTTTAATTCAGGTTTCACTAAAAGAAAACTTCAGTTTCCCATGTTTACCTTGTCAAAGCACACCAGGTTCAGCTGCCCACAGATGTTGATTCTTTGTGGGCTGATGGAGAATATCCCGACTTTCTTGAGGCGCCGCTGAGCATAGACGATGCCCGCTGTCATGGCTGCCGGCAGCGCAGGGGGCACCGTGATAGTAATGATGTCCAGAGACTTGACTATGATTTCCTTTACTGGTTCCTGCAGGATACACACCATACCAGTGAAGCGCACATTTTCCACACTATATTTACTCGATTTACTGAACAGGTCACATTTTCCTAGAATTCACATTTAAAATTCTGCTCAAAGCTACATCCTATATACGCAAATTGTGATCTATAACTTACAGTTGAGGTAAAACGTTTACATTCCCCTTTCAGAAACTGCAAAATATTAATTATTTTACCAAAATTAAGAGGGATCATACAATAGGCATGTTATTGTTTATTTAGTACTGACCTGAATAAGATATTTGACATATAAGATGTTTACATACAGTCCACAAGAGAAAACAATAGTTGAATCTATAAAAACGACCCCATTCAAAAGTTTATATGAGAGTAAAACATTTCAAACGTTTTTTTTTTTTTTACATTTGAGTTTCATTAAATGACCATCCCTTCAATATAAATTCCGGGTATCTCTTGTTCTTTAAAACCACAATAATGGGGAAGACTGCTGACTTGGCAATGGTCCAGAAGACGATCATTGGCACCCTCCACAAAGAGGGTAAGTCACAGAAGGTCATTACTGAAAGGGGTGGCTGTTCAAAGACTGCTGTATCAAAGCATCTTAAATGGAAAGTTGACTGGAAGGAAGAAATTGGGTAGGAAAAGGTGCACAACAGGGATGACCGCATGCTTTAGAATACTGTCAAGCAAAGCCGATTCAAACACTTGGGAGAGCTTCACAAGGAGAGGACTGAAGCTGGAGTCAGTGCATCAAGAGTCACCACGCTCAGACGTCTTCAGGAAAAGGGCTACCAAGCCTCTTCTGAAACAGAAACATCTTCAGAAGCATCTTACCTGGGCTAAGGAGAAAAAGAGCTGGACTGTTCCTCAGTGGTCCAAAGTCCTCTTTTGCAGAAATGAACATACTTTAAAGAACTGTTTTGCAAATCCTTTTTTTTTTTATTGATCTTAGGAAATATTCTAATATTTTGAGATACTAGATTTTTGTCTTTCATGAGCTGTTGAAATAAGTTACAAAAAAATGAACTTTTTCACGATATTCTAATTTTTTGAGATGCACCTGTACATGCAAGTGGGATTGAGGTCACAAAAATGCTGCTGTTCCTTTAAAGACAGTAAAGACAGATAAAAACCTGATTTATGATTTTCATGACCAAAGAATAGACAAAGACGACGCTGGCAACGGCCACCAGGCACAGCAGGAACAGGTAGGCGTCCCGGTACAGCTTAAAATCTGTGGGTTTGGGGTACAGGATAGAGCGGATGAGCTGCCCTTTAGCAGTGCTGAAACCTAGAAAAGAAAAAAAAATATATAAATGAAATTGTAACTATGGGCTCTGTTACAAAACCTAGTCAGCTGTCTATGTAGGCAGTATTTTAAAGCATCAGCCAAGCAGATATTTGCCCAAAATGTCCGGGATTCGGCTGTTTTCTTAATCCCACTCCCGCTGAATCTTTGACCATTGCCACCTGCTCCCGCAACATATGTTTCGCTCCCGCAATTTTCGTGTCCACTTCTTTAGTTGAGCAGCAAATACTCCAGCATGGTCTTGTCAGTCATCTCTTCTTATTCTCGACCTGTGATCAGTCAAATCTGACTCCTGCAGCTCTTGTTGGATGCAGGGTTGCCAAGTCCGCGTTTTTTCCACAGAATTGGGTTACTTTTAAACTGTTGCCATGGGTTGATTTTCCCAAGCGGGTTAAATGTTTGAAATATTGCATAAATTACATTTGACTGAAATGCTTGTATTGAAACATTTTGCATTCTACCTATGATAAAACTTTCATGGACTTCTACATTAACTGTTCCGTCCTGGTGGAATGACCTGCCCAGCTCAATCCAAGAGTCCTTAATATTTTCAAGAAACGGCTGAAAACACATCTCTTTCATCTTCATTTGACCCTCTAACTCTAGCACTCTCTATTCTAATGCTACATTTAATTCTATCTGCTTGTTTTTTTATTATTAAAAAACTTGACCCTCTAACATTTGCACTTTCTATTCTATTTCTATTCTAACTACTTGTTTTATTTATAAAGAAATAAGAACCTCTAACACTAGCATTCTCTATTCTTTCCACTTATTTTCTTTTTATTTATTATAAATAATGACCTTCTACCACTAGCATAATCTGTTCTTTTTCTGTTCTATTGAATTGTTTTATTTTTATTTAAAAATGACCCTCTAACACTAGCATTCCCTATTCTTTTTCTATTCCTTCTACTTGTTTTTTTTTGTATTTATTATAAAAACAAAATAAGCAAACAAACAAAAAAACCTTGCAACGTATAGTTAGGTGAAGCCCCACCCACGAACCCCGCCAATCCATCATTTTTGGGGGGAATTTGTATTTATTTATTTTTTATTAAGTATCGGTTCAGGCACCTGAACCATTTTAAAAGTATCGATTTGACAACGGTATCGAAAAAAAAAAAAAACGATACCCAACCCTACTAAAAACTATGTTAAACGATGCATTAAAAACGATGGCAAAATATAAAACTATCAATTTTAAGATGTTGATTGTATATATAGAAACAATATTTGACAAATCACTTGAAATCTGTATATTTGTGCGAGGGCGCCCTCTGGCGTCCAGTATGAATGAAACAGACATCATGTGTTAATAGTGCTAATGGCCAATCCATCATTTTTATTTATTTATTTTTTAATAAGTATGGGTTCAGGCACCATTTAGGCCCCGGAACCTTTTTAAAAGTATCGATCAACGGTATCGAAAAAAAAAAAAAAAAAACGATACTCAACCCTAGCAGATATGCTGCCTACTAAGGTAACTTTTAGTGCAAACTCAAGGCAGCATCAGATAAATCCCACAATACATTAAAAGACAACTTCAGTGACAAAAAGGTGGCAGACAAAGTATGTAAAATGTTGCTTAAAATGTAGTTGGAAGTAGTTCTGGCTTCTAACCTGTGCGGACCACCACGGCTTTGACCATTTCTCCCGTGTAGTAGCGGGTCTGTATGACGTTTGTGCCACAGAAGAGTGTGTGTCTCTTGTGTTCCTCTGTGCTGTAGATCTCGTCTCCATCCCCACCCTTCTTGTCCCGTTGAGGGTTTGGAAGGTCAGTCTTTGTGACTGGAACACTCTCACCTGAATATATGAAATGAGAGAAGAGAACACAAACACTTTGAGACATACATATCTTTATTTTATTCACAATAACAATATGCTCAAGCAAAAGCAAAAAAAAACTTAAATGACAATAATAGCCATTAATAATGACAAAGCACAACATAAACATGAAATCTGTAACATTAGCACATGAAATAAAAACAGTTTTCAGAGAAGAAAGCTCAAGTAAACAAAATCTTACTGGAAATGAATACATGCATTAACTTAATCATAAAAAGCATTATTTATTTATTTATTTTAATTTAAAAATTTGACTCCATTAGGTGTCAAAAATAGACAATTTTACAAAAAGTGAAGTTACATTAGTGTCAAAAACGTTTGTAAAATATATTTTTCTTCATATCTCTCACAATTTTGTTGATGAATATACTGTATATGTCTATTGACGAACCATTGCAGCAAGAAAAATTAATCACTTTTTTTAATTCCTGGGATTCGGTAATATTTCAGTCCCCCAGAGTTTCTAAAGTGGTGGTTCACCAAAATGATTTGTTAGAAGCTTTTCGCAAAACTTTGGGATGCCCATTATAATGAATAAAAATAATTATTGCATTTGAATATTTTTAGCATTAAATAATGTCTTATATCTATCTTAAACCAAGCATTTTGTCATGTCCCTGAGGCACTTCACTGAGTTTGTACTTAGAAAATTATTAACAAAATGTGCAAAGTGTCTGTGATTTTTGGCAACAATGTAAGCATTTATTTGTGTTCCTTTCTTGTAAAAAATATTTTTCTAAAAAAAAATGCAAATTATTTTATTAAAAAAAAAAAAACAGACTTTAAAGTTATGTCCTCAGTCTGAACTCAGCCCCGTCACACTAGCCATTCTACTCCCATAATAACTTAGACTCCACTCATATGTGACATCATTTACCAGAAATGACATCTTTCAGGTCTCTTTAATAGTGGTGCAGAAAATGGTTAGTAGATTCATACTTTTGAGGCATGTTATAGTCAGGGAGGGTACTGTCAAGCTTAACAACTCAACCCCGTCACATAAAATTAAGATGGAAAATTATTACTTTTTCAACATTTTATTTTAATACACAAGTATATACAATGTACTTATTTTATTGCTGCCATATATGGTCTACTCTCCTACACTACATGAGGAGCACTGGCCATTTTGAGTGAAAAACCACAACCCCATCACAAATATATGTATTTCTCATTGTTACAGGGTTGTAAACTTGTGACAGAGTTTAGTTATCTGTCTCATTTATTAAGAATTTTAATGAAAAAATATAAAATAGTCATGGTTTCAGTAAATATATATACTCCAAAATCATGACAACTCATATTTTTGTTTTAAATAGAATTTTTGATGTAATATGTCCACTTAAACTTTGACAAGCATCATACATCAGAAATTGCACCCACATTTGCAGCAGAAAGACGATGTTGGCCATGGAGATATGTTGACCCAGAAACAAGAGGACAATATGATACAGAAACAAAACCAAAAATTTTAATTTAAGGCAATGTATCCCTTCAAATGTTACAGTCTTCAACCACCTTGTCACATTAATATTTTTAGAAAATTATAGGGAAGGCAATTAAGAACAAAAGTATTTCTTGCTGATTACCATCTGACGTTAAGGGCTAAAACAATTAAATTGTGGTTTTAGTTCATTTTAAATTAAAAATATTTTTTTACAAAAATAAAGAGACCGTACTTGCTGCAATGGTTCGTCTGACATACAGTATATTCATCAACAATGTGTGTATTTTTAGCTTCAGTCCTATAAAAATTTGAAAATTATGATAATTTGATAAAATATGACATTTGTTATCATTATATTGTTATCAGTAGGGGTTGAACGACTTCTGATTTTTTAAAGTTGACTTTTATGTGATGAAAGTCGAGTCGAAGTCGACTAGTCGCTGATGACTTCATTAATGAACAAATAAGTCTGGAGCTGTGACAAACACCTTGTGCACAGCTATGGCATATGACACAGTGCTGCCCACATGGCTATTGCTCCTATGACAGCTAATTTTTATCAGTTCTTTTGTCTTTAGGTCATTATATTTCTCACAGATTTCTGCTCGTCCTAAATCAGATACAGATAAAGTAGCACAGTAAAGATTACATTCATATGAATGCATTAGTGAGAGCGACTGCGTGTGTGAATTAATTCTACCTGGCAGCGTCTCTCTACTAGTAGTGAAGCTGTGGGATTTAGTTATTAAGAAATATATGCTTGAACTTTTCAGTTTCTAAGCTATCTTATTGAGAAATCACAGAACAGTGTTGACAATACATTTCCGCGCTGAATGGTTCTGTGTGCGCGCGATCTGAGCGTGATGTACGAGCTACTGTCTGTAATATGTGTGCATTACAGTGCAGCAGCACATTAGATTAGAACGGCGATTAACTTAACCTGTACAATAAGCTGTTTAAAACGTGCATTCTCCCGGTCAATTTCGAGCATCCAGTAATATAATCACACATGTCTTGTGGAGCGCTTTCAGAGTATGCATTTATTTGTCATTTGAACTGTTTGGAAACGGAGCGTAAATGTGGAAGTCCTTCAAAGATTTCTTATCCTGTTGCGCCCTCTATAGGACCAGCGACTAGTCGACGTCAAGCTTAAAGCGTCATGGCAGAGCATTGAAGTCGACTAGTCGGTGCAACCCCTAGTTATCAGGGACACATGAGCAGTAGGTACATGTTTGTTTTATAACAATTTCTGTGTAAAATCCTTTTTAAACCAATCCCATTTTGTCCGTTATGGGGCTAAGAAAAAAAGGTGTCTAAAACTGAAAAAAAAAAAATGAAAATAATGAAAGGTCTTTAATGCCCGAGGTGGGAAATTATGATTTTTTGGATGTTTAATATGTGCCTAATGATGTGGGGTATTTAGAAGTTGAATCACATGTAGTTGAAAAATCCAAGTTGAAATGTTACTTGAAATGTAGCAAGAAAATTAATGACTTTTTTTCACCTAAAAGTGAAAGTTTATGCAAGTAAAATTAGTTTATTTTGTTTGAAAACTTTTCAGAGTAATATTCATGTTGTTTAGAAAGAAAGAAATATCTACCTTATTTTTTCAGTAATAGTGGGCACAGCCATTTATAAATTGAATGTGTCTGGGCTACCGGTGTCATCCGGCATTTTTGGCTGTACAGAACAGTTCGTTTTGCTACTTGATACTGCAAACTGGTGTTTTTTTTACCATATTATTTTAATGCATTATCTTAATTATGAAAACAGTTTTACAGTTTACTGCACTTTATTCTTCTCGTTATTTCCCCACAGCGGCTAATGAACCGGAAGTCTCGCACATTCACAGAAAACGGCTTACTTCTGCGATGAAAAATAAGTTGGATAGGTTTCATATAGTTGGACTATTTCTGAGCAATCATTAGGAATATATGATTTTCCCCCAAATCGCCCCTCTCTAATCAACTTCTATGACATCGCATTTGGATGCAGCCAATCACCTGTAAGCATGCTCTCATTAACAATGCAGGTTCCACAGATGAGCACTGCATCACAGGGCATGACGATCCCGTTGCTGGGGATGACGATGACATCGCCGGGGACCAAGTCTGTGGACAGGGCTTCCTCTGTTTCTGTACAGCAAAAACAGAAGACAAAGAGAGAGCGGTGAAATAAAACCAGTCTGTCTCAGCAGATCACTTATTACCCATGCTTCCTTGCACAGGAGTGCTGACTCATCGTGACTTTGGCCACTGCGCCCAGGCTCCCTGATGCAGGCAATCCAGACCTGCAGCAGTGCCGTCATTACAAATATACTTAAATGTACTGCAAAAGCATATTCCTCACTCTGAGCCGTACCGTTTTCGCCCCTGTAGACTGTAACTCGAACAGTACTGTGTGCTGCCACCATGTCGTGTAGCATTACATATTGCTGTAAAACAAAAAAGTTCATGTGAAGCACAAATAAACATTCTCCTGACCAGGCAGCACAGATAACCTAATAGGCATATAAAAATAAACACATTAACTGATAACAGACCTCAGTTATGCAATCAGTAATTTAGCATCAACTCTAACCTTGGATACGCCCATATGCTTGATAACTCTAAAATACAACATTATACTGATCTATTTGTAGAAATAATAAGAATCAAAATGGCCATATTAGTTTTACAATGTTACAGTAAATGTCTTTAGTTTTATTATGCATGATTCATCAGTGTTTGTTATTCTAAAACAAGAAAATTTCATTAAAATGTAAAAACTTTTGCTTAGAAAATGACTGATTATTTATTTATTTATTTGACTTCAGTCTTTAAACATTTTATTATTATTATTATTATTATTATTATTATGTTTAATTAATTGTGATATTATATTTATTATAGTTTATTCATCCAATTTGTATTTTCCCTGTCTTATTAATAAAGTATTTACATATTTAATTATTACATTTAAATAAACATTTACTATACTAAAATAGAATACAAAACTTACAATAAGTAAAGTATATCATAAATACGTGGTATATTATACAAAATAGTAAAGAATTTTAATATAGGTCATTAATCGGTTAATTAAGGCCAAAACTTGAAATGTATTTATTTACATATACATACACACATACATACATGTATATACATATAAAAATACTTAATAATACTACATTTAAAATAGTGTAGAATGCTAAATTATAGTATGTATAGTAATAATTATGTTCCATTTTATACAAAATTTAATTTTTGTACATATATTATTGGTTATTAATTGGTTAACAAAGGCCAAAATTGTAAATGTATTTATTTTAATAATATTTAAAATAGCACAAAATACAAAATTCATACTATGTATAATAAACTATATAAAATACCATGTACGTCTATTTTGTACAAATACAAATACTTTGTATAGTATACAGAATAGCATACAATTTTAACAAGCCATTAATCAGTTACTAGCCAAAAATAATCAATGAGCACGTTTACATGCACACCAGTAAGCTGATAACTCATAAATATCAGCTTATTAAAATAACCAGTTTACATGCACATCAGTAACCTGACGACGCAAGTAAGCTGTGTTTACATGACTTTATTAATAAATCAGGTTATTTCCCTTTAGTGTCGTCAAAATATAATCATTTGCGTATCTGACTCCGAGTATTCCGTATGTTGTCGGTTGTGATGTTAAATAAAGCTTGCAACATGTCAGAAACCTACAGCTCATATATTATCCTCCCATGTAGTTATAATGCAGCGTTTTGACTGAACCACTTCTACTTCTGCTGCACGAGATGAGAACACTTAGAAGTTCTGCCCTATATTACTAACTATTCCATTCCACTCAAAATACAGCAGCATGTAAATAAAATGTGAATGCCGTTTTAAACGGTTTTACTGCTTACCTTTTTAATAGTGTAGAGAGAGGTAGCTATTGATATGACTGACATGACGACTATGGCCATTGCGTAGTAATAGTATTCATCAGTACACCACAGGATAACACTGAAGAGCTGGAAGATGTAGAAAGGATTGAGGACCTGAGAAAAAGAGAGAAAGATAGAGACATCAGTTCCTTTATTTCAAGTTTCTGAGAAGACATTCACCACAGCAGCGTCAGCAGTGTTGTGTCACGCTGTTCTCCAGCCGGGGTCAGTTTCACATTTCACTCGTACCTCCTTAATTAGCAGCTTGAAAAGAGAAGGCACTTTCACGTCTATTTCATTCAGTCCGAAAAAAAATCTCCTAAAAAAAAAAAAAGGAAACAAAATTACACTGACCAACAAGCCAACTTTATTGTTGAGACCAGCAATCAACATTCAATTCCAGAAGCAGCATCAGCTAAACACGACAAATTCAAAGGTTTCACCTGTACTCCTGCTGGTTTTTGTTGAGCCCGGCGCTGTGCTTTGAGTGAACGGATGAGCAGGTCATGCTCAGATCTTCCAGGCCTCTGTAGAACAGTGAAGTTTTAGGGATTCACAGAGCAGAATTTACACAAATCATCAGATTCAGATTATAAACGTGTATGTTTTCTTACTTCAATACTTCAAAGTTCTGAATGGAGTCGTTCCAAAAGTATTTAGTGCTGTGGAGGGTAAAATAACGTCTCTGTAATACAAAAGAGAAAGAAAAAGATATTTACCCACTCACCGATGAAGTCTAACTATATGGTTTGCAAATACCAGAATTTGTGGAAATGCAGAATTGAACTATATGGAAAGGATGGGATGGATTTGATGCAGATGATACCGGCACATGCTGGTCCTCTGGATTCCAGGTGATTTTCCCAGGGGCGGAGTCAGAGGGGTTGAGGGCGTGGTCATTGGCCTGAGGGGAGGTAATTTGAGAGGCCAGGTTGTCGTAAGGGTCCTTCCCAGGGGCCAGCATTATCCGAATCCTCGCTCGAAACCAGCGCTTGAATTCGTCCTATGGACAAACACAGAAACAGCTTATACGCAAACACATCTATGGAATGATATTCCGGACAATTTTCAAATAGAATAGCAAATTGTATTTTCAATTGCGTTTTCAATATGTGGACGCATAAATTGTGACAATCCAAATGCAATTGCAAATCCTGCATTACCGTTTGCATTTTTGCTTTCGCGAACGCACAGTGACTGCCAAATTTCAAATGAAAAAGCAAAGTCCATTTGCAACTGTACTTCCCACTCACTTACACTTTTAATCCGTAATAGAGAGCGTGTCACACCTGCCTCAAAACCTTTTACCGTTTGCACTCCACTTGATGCACTTAAACAAACAGTGCAAATCTATACTTATTTTCCACCTTACTTTATATTTTATTCAACAGTTTTAATCCGTTATGGAGTTCACGTCCCGTACGTGGCACCAAATCGTTGCGCCTGCCTCAAGATCTCTCACTATTTACAGCTCGCGAAAGCGAAAATGCAAACGGTAATGCAGGATTTGCAATTGCATTTGGATTATGTCACAATTTATGCGTCCACATATGGAAAACGCAATTGAAAATACAATTTGCAATTCCTTTTGAAAATTGTCCGGAATATCGTTCCATACACATCTTAATGAAAAAAACGTTGCAGACAAATTAGAAAACTTAGCATTGTAATGGTACCCAAACTGTGAAACATTAAAGAACTCCGAAGTGATGATTGGCTAAAAAAAAAAAGGGTGTTTCAAGTGACTTACACTGCACTATAATTATGACTGGCAGCCACTCACAAATTATCTGGCTCAGAGTTGAGGGTTATCTACCACTGAACAACAGGACATCTGAAGCATTATGTAATTCTTAAAGTCTATTAAGTCTTAATACTAAAATCCTAAAAAATATAAAGGTGAAGCATTTGAAATATTTAGTGTTATTAAACTCTCCTATATGAAATCAGGCAAAAGATGTGCACTGACAAAGCAAAAGGTGTGAAATTTCACGCAAAGGCGCATTTAATACTTGTATTAACATGAAAACAATTTTTGTAAAGTTTTACTATACATAATTCATTAGTGCATTCAATTTATTTATTCATTGTTTAGGGAAATTACTGTCTTTTTATTAAACTAATATTTTAAAATTTAATCATATTTATAAAACAGAACAAAAAATAGAATAAAAATGTATAGTGTGTATAATATACAAAATAGTGTATATACAGTGTTGAGGAGTAACTAGTTACATGTAACGGAATTATGTAATTTTAAATGCAAAATAAATAACTAATGAGTTACAATTATTGAGAAAAAATGTGTAATTAAATTAGTTACTTATGAAAATGTTAACGATTACTAAGTGGGTTACATCTGAATATTTCACACATACAGATTTGAATGATTTCTTTCCCGAATTGCATTGACTGCTCTAAAATATGAGACACCAATGATTCACTAGTTTAGGACACAGAATAGGACATATTCAATAACTGTTTAATTTCCTATTTGGATTTATGTATATGCTTTATTTTTTTAAGATTAACTGTTTTTCAAAGGCATTGTTAGATGCCTGTGTTTCCGGTCATAGCTATGCAAAGATTTGATTTCAAAAACAGTATCATAACTATTAAACTATATCTTATGATTTTAAATCTGTATTTAACCTCAGAATGATCTCAAAGTAAGTCTGATTTTGTGGTGGCTGTGCTCTAAAATTCAATTATTACAATCTTAATTTAAGTGATGAAGGATTTTGAAAGTCTGACAGTGATCAGTGTTGAGTACCTCTGGTTAATCCTGTCTGCCTTAAATGTTTCAAAATGATTAACAGTTAAAAACATTCATTAGAAATTTAGAAAAGTAATCAAAAAGTAGTCAAATGTAATTAGTTACATTAACAAAGTAACTGAAATAGTTACAATACTCATTACATTTTATATAGGGTAACTTGTAATCTGTAACCTATTACATTTCCAAAGTAATCTTTCCAACCCTATTTATATGGTGTCCAAAAATTATACAAAATAGCATAGAATTTTAAAATTGACCATTTATCAGTTTATAGCCAATATCTGAAAATTAATTATCAACTGATCCAAAATATCTAAGCATATCCGGATGCACAAGACATGTTAATATGCGAGGTGTAAGAGAGCCCAAAAAGTTTTCTTGAGGTTTAATACATACAGTGCTTCGTAAGAGGGCGACGTCTGCGTCTCTGACGGTGGTCCGTGTGCAGGTGGCCTTCACACACCATTCAGGCATCCAATAGAGCAGAAGGAAGAGAAAACTGCCTGTACAGAGACCACCCAAACCCACCAGAACCAGCTTCCATCGGCACAGCCGATACCCACTCAGCTCCTGGACAGAAAGAAAATCAGCTCATGTGCCTTATAAGAGAAAAAAAGGCAAAAAAACAGAAGGAGAAACATACCATCTCATCCTCCAAACCCTTGTTGACAATCTTCAGATCTTCCTTCTCCATCCTGATCTTTAGTCCTGCCTGGATAACTGCTGCTCTCCTGCACACACACAGAGATCACACGCTAAGTGTGTGTGTGTGTGTGTGTGTGTGTAGTACAGTAAGGATTGTGTGAGGCCCAATAACAGCTGTTATACCATTGGATTGTATTGACAACCAGCTGACCTGAGATGACACATAATCATGTGCACACAAACACAAACACTCTGAGAAGAACTTCCTGTGAGTCACGATCCTGAGCACTACAGCTGAGAGCCACGCTGAGAGTGTTCTCAGACACACATGAGAGCCAGACAACAGCTGGCAAACCAGTGAGACAATTTGACAATCAAACACACGATTAAAAAAAAATGCAGAGAGATCTATTTATTAACACACAGGGCTAAAAATTAATTTTTACATACCAACAGTTGGTGAATTGACAAAAGTTACCAGTCATAATTATTTCCTGACACCTTATTGGTTTCATATCACATTTTTATTAGTTATGTTTAAGCATCATATTAAATTTTACACTTGTATTAAAACACTGTTTTTGGATTGTGGGGATTTTAATAAATAATGAATTTACATCAGCAAAGGCTATATTCATGTTGAGAAAACAAACAAACAAACAAAAAAACTAACTAATTAAAATGATTTAATGTGAGAATACTGCCAAATCACCATATGGAGTTTTGGATTTAAAAAATAATAATAATAATAAACATGAGACAGGCATCCTAGTAGGGGTGTGTGATAATGACAAAATGATATCAATATTTTCTGGAATTTTGTTGATAGTGATAATTAGATGATATTTTGCTGAGAAATTAACTTTTCCAATAGGTTTAAATTGATTTTTTTACCTTTATAAGGCTCATTTCTTCTAACCTAATCAAATGTATGCATCATCTTTTGTCAAATTCTTTAATCAATCAATTTTAATAGTAAGACACTATAAGGCTGTTACTAACCAATCAAATGAAATCAGGATCAAAAACATTTGTGTTTGCAATGCAAAGGTGGCACAGAATCTGCATCTGAACTGAAGTATATGCATTCATGGCCTGCATTTAAGTCTGTGTAAATGAATTTAGATGCATTTACACAGACTTAAATGCAGGACATGAATGCATTTAACCTGCAGTTACAAATGCATAAATAATGTTGTTAAAACAACAACAACAAACATGTTGAATACTGATATTTGAAATGATTTTGGGGGGAGGGGGAAAATATAATGTAAACCTAAAATCGCCAGTAGGTGGCGGCAAATCACTGCATGAGTGAGTCATTGAGTCATTCATTCAAAAGATTTGTTCAAACGGCTGATTGATTCAGTAACGAAACAGTCGTGTTGCTCAAAGACGCAAAACATTTCTGCTGTGGCTTTGTTTGAAACTATTTTCGTTGATGAAATAGAACAAAAACAGGAACTTGTGTCTAAAAAGTAAGTCCCCTAATATTAACTTCTTGATTATTGAGCTGTTCATCAAATCAATATCACATTTGCAATCGTGCTGAAATTTTGAGGAAAACGTCACTCTTCGTGTGATATTAACTATATCAAATGATGCAAATATAAAAGACACATAAAAGTCATAGGAGGGCATTTTTGCACCCTTACCTTGAATTTTGGGGGAACTGTAAATGTATTTTAAAGGGGTCATATGATGCGATTTCAAGTTTTCCTTTCTCTTTGGAGTGTTACAAGCTGTTCGTGAATAGATAAGATCCCTAAAGTTGCAAAGACTAAAGTCTCAAACCCAAAGAGATATTCTTTATAAAAGTTAAGACTCGTCCATGCCCTCCTAAAATGCCTCGTTTAAACAAGCCCCCACATGTCTACGTCACGATGTGGGAAGATTTGCATAACACCACCCAAATGTTCACGCAAAGAAAGAAGGCGTAAATTTATTGTTGCTGCCACCGCCGCTGCCATGCGAACGATTTATCTAAACAAACAAAAAAGCATATGATTCTTAAAATTCATGTGGTCATATAGGCCTATATATATTGTGTACTTGGATTGAGATATATATATATATATATATCTCTTATGGTTTAAGACAAAACTATTTAGATATAGGTCAGATGCACTATTACCTAAACCTATACTTAAGATTTGGAGACGAAATATAACACTATAATGAATTTTTCATATTTGCCATAATATTACTATATTCTATGGGTTTAATGCATTTGCAGACAATGTAATTACATGTAACTGTCATATAACTGTATATTCACTGTTTTAGAGAAGAGTGCCATTGAATGTATAGCTAATATTAAGTGGATTTTCATTTTAAAAAATCTTTAAAAAAAATCAGAACTGAAAACACTGGATTAAAAAAAAAAAACTCGCAATAAAT
>NW_015653460.1:1278459-1297261 GCF_001515625.1 Sinocyclocheilus rhinocerous | reverse complement strand
CATGCTTGAGGTATTCGGCCAATCACAATGCACTAGATAGCTGGCCAATCAGAGCACACCTCGCTTTTCAGACCAATGAGCTTTGTAAAATTCGACGCGTTTCAGAAAGGCGGGGCATAGAGGAGAAACAATGTACAGTATGTGGAAAATAATGTGTTTTTGAACCTTAAACTGCATAAACACATTTCATTACACCAAATACACAAAATAATGTTCTTTTTAACAACATCATATGACCCCTTTAATTGACTAAATCACGTGAACTCTAAATGTGCTCGTGCAGTAGTCTAACCTACATCACGTAGTGTATGCGTGCACTTTCTGCGTGTGTTTTTGTTTGGTTTTTGCGATATGATAATGTCAAACCGCATACCAATTACGAAATTATCGTAGATATATTGCACACCCCTAAATCCTAGAACATTTACCTAGAATACAGTTCAAAGATATCCGAGTTACGATGTTTACGATGATGACTTTGAAACTGAACTGCTCCTATCACTTACATCATAAGGGTCAAACTATCATTCTTACAATGATCAAATTCAACTTTAATTAAAGTTACCATCCAACTGGCAAGTTTATTTGCTCACCAAAGTCCCTTTTATTCTCATTTGGTGCTCACTGGGTGTTAATTTTGGACCTTGGATGCAAACATTGAAGATGAGTGAGATTAATGATTAAATATTTCATGACTGGGCAAGTGCAGTTGTCTTGAAGATTGACAGGAATGAGAGATGTGGAGTGGCTGCTACCAACTGAGAGCGTTCCAAATCAGTTCTTATGAGGTTTGCAGGATGGTTAGGAAGGCCACTCACTAGGTTTTGGAACGGAGCTCCAGCATGCTGCTCGGAGGGGACAGCAGGGAGGAAACCAGCACCGTGCTGGTGTGGTCACCTCAACAATAGGGCAGCAGGGAGGCAGCATGGCAGAAAACAGGGAACGTGTGTGAGTGTGTGTTAGGCAGTCGGGAGCTAAGTGGTCATGCCCTGCTCACTGTTCCCTGCCCTCTGCCACAGGCCCTGATCTTATCAGCCCGCCGCACCCGTACAACACACCACAGAAAGGGGAAACCCAATTCAGGACCGACCCTTCCTACCATTTTCCCTTTCTGGAGCAGCTGCTATATGGCCACATTCTGCTCTTGGCTACAATTTATACGCAAATCGCAAGTGCAACATGCTGCACTTTTTTTAACTTCCTCTTGAGCAGACTATACGATGAATGCAAGGAAACACTGCAGTCATAAACCTGACAGGCCTATTTACCCAACCCATGTCAATGTGTCATGCAAGTATGCAAGCAGTCATTTACAAGACACTTTATTTTTTCTTTTGGTTACCAACCCAGGTTCAACTGACAGCAAAAAGATCATTTTAATGGGTTAGTTCTGAGCAAACTGAAAAGTACAATACTACAGCATGTTAGTTGGATCCTCACCACCAAACCTGATATTTCAAGCGGTTTCAACTTATTCATAGTGAATGGCCTAAAACTGACTTTATGTAAAATCAACTTTTGACTGAAACCTTTTGACTGGAAAAAAGTTTTTATAGTAAAAGTATATCCAAATCAATAGTGATTACATAACCACACAAGTCTCACCACAGCTTTTTTTTGGAACTTGACAGCTTTCCAGTTTACTATTATTTGCTTTTGTTGTATAGGAAAGGGGCAGCAGAAAAGTAATCAAAGGAAGGTGATTTTGAACACAGCAACATTCCCTTACCTTCAGGTTCTGGGCGCTGTGGCCCTGGGCAATCCCTTCACCTATAAAGAGGCCTCTCTCTTTTACGCTCTTTCACCGCAGACCTGGACTCCTGAGAGAAAACAAAAGAGGAAATCTTAATTAAACTCCATGAATCACACAGCCTTCGGTCTTTTAATGGAAGCATTGTGCAGCTCTCTCAAATGTGACATGTGAAGAACATTTTGAAAGATTTACAGAGTGTTTCTAAGCAGTTCACAGTGAGAGAAAACATTAAAGTGACCAGTGGTTCAAGGTTTTCACTTTCTTGGATTTAAACGTCTGAACAAAGAAATGAAATAGAAAAGGGCTCTGTACATTAACAAATCAAACAGTGTCTGGCTGGTATACTGGCAATTTGAAAAATATAAATAAGCCACAGCTCACAAAACCACCAACAGCGCAGCATAAAGCCCACAGGAAATTTATATCATGATTCAGAACATCTGACTCTGTATTCATACAAAGACTGAATGAAAAGGGTCAGAGAGGTTACCATGCCAACCTGTGCTATGGGGGTTGGGACTCCACTGATAGACTTCACCTGATTGGTTAGACAGCCTTTCCCATAATTTACTAATGAATCCTTCAGTGTTTATGTGACGGTGTTTAACCAAAAAAAGAAATGACAGTCGTTTTCGCAGATCCATGTGAAAAAGGATCGTTTTGACAAGAGTGCTGTCTGTACGTGAAACTTTTCAAAAAAGCAAAAGGAAAAATATTTCTGTTTCTACTACAATTGTTGTGTAAAAACAATGCTTTTATAGAAAGTGATTTACAGTACACATTATTTATTATTATAATTACATTTAAAATAATAATTTTTTACAAGCACAAATATTTATTCATTCTTGGTGCCAATAAATAAATAAATATTAATTTCAGATGCAAATAAATTAATATGAAAATATTTAAAGCAAAAATAAGTATCACTAATTCTGGGAATTAGCAAACAAACAAACAAGTAAATTAAGCACAAATAACTGTTTATTCTGAGCACAAATGAATATTTATGAATTATGGGTGCAAATAAATAAATATTTTTTTATTTCTAATATAATAAATATTTAATATCGTACATTTCATTGTTTAAACAGACTGTCAAAATGAAACCATAAAACCCCAAATTTCTAGACAAATATCTGGTGTGTTTTACCATGCAAACTGTCTAACACAAATTTGTTAACAAATCTAGACTGTCAATTGTTGAATGACTAACCTATTCTCAACAAGAACTGCTGGCACAAAATGCATTTATGACAATCAAAAATCATCTGAGTAGACCTAGCGATTAGTGCGAGCTCTGGAAGAGTGAGTCCTGTTACTCATGTGGTCATTTTGAATCTATGGGCTAGATAAATAACTCCTTTTCTTTCCATGCTCCGATTTCTTCTCAATAAAAGTGGAAAAGGGTCAATAAAAACGTATAAAAAAAGAATAAAAAAAACAGCCTCAGGTAAGAAAGTCTGTCAGCTAGATTTCACAAGGCCTGTCAGACAAACTTGTCCTACATGCACGGCTTTCTGACATCTCTGCGCATCGATTTTTTTAAAGTTTTCTGAGCGTGCTGCATCTGCCGAGTCAGTATTCTGCAGGTAGCTCCGTTTGAAAGCAGTTTCACAGGAACGCTTTGAAACACAAGCCGTTTCAGAAGTCAGACGTGGTCAGTCTCACTTTCCAGAAGTACTCGAAGACATCAGCTAACAATGTGCAATGACCTACTGACGGCCCTCGCGATAATTCATGGAAGCCAAAAGTATTCAATTGCAGTCACGTTTTGGGTTTAATGCGCTTTCTTCATTCTGTTTTGTTTCCCATTGCATTGGGTCACCATCGCTTTGACCTGAATTCTTCTCCTCTTTTTGGACAGTACGACTCCACTATCCCTGCGTTCAAATGTTTAGGAGGAAAATACTTAAGAACATGACGAAACAGTCTCATGGCATATTCGCTGATAAGCGGTAAGATAAACGGTAAGGGTTTAATAATTAGATGGCCTAAACAATGGAGTTAACCGCTGGGTTAATGTGTCACAATAAAGGTGTGGTTGGATGCATGATTTAGTCTGGAATCATAAAGATAAAACTGAGCAGGAAAAAGGAGATAATGGTAAGAAAAAATAAAAGTTACAAGAAAACAACATATCAAACTTCCAGATAAATGCAATAAATCCAAATAAGACTTTATAAAACAAGCTAGTAAGTTGTTAATTTGACCTACAAGGACAGTTATAAAAAGATGAATGCCTAAACACTGATTTAACAGGTTTATCTCACAAAGTTCAACAAAAAGCACACACTGAATAAAAAAATTAACTTACACACAAAAAAATCACAATCCCTCATTTTTCTCATCAGCCTGTCTTCAACATTGAACATAAAACACACCACAACATTTTATAATGGGATCAGAGATTGCTTTGTGGATTTTGGACCTTGATCCAAAACAACCTATAAAACTCTTAAAAACTGTAATAAAATCCCATAAATATTGTGGTAGTACCATAGTACAGTGATGGCACCAAATACATGTCATGGTACTGAATGATTACCACAATATTCATATAAAAATAATTTCATTCACAAGATATTCCAAAGTTTGTTAACTTGGTATTACAGTAGCTGTCATTTTAAAAAATTAAGGGGAAAGCATTTTGAACATTTGATGGAAAGTCCATAATTACGAATTTACAGTACAACCTGTAAAAAACAAATTGGTAGTAATTACGTTATTTTGGCAGAAAATACTGGAATATACTGGAATATACTGGAATAAGTGCGTGTTTTACTGGAATAGTGGTTTAAGTTTCTGAAATGCTTCTTTCAGGTCTGCAATTATTTATCATACATTAGATGTTAGCCTTAATATTCAACATAATTAATAGGAAGTATGCTTCAACGTCCTCTAATAAGCTTACTGAAAAAAACTAAAAACATTTAAAAAACAATTGAATCTCAAACGTCAACAGGACAAAGCAGCTTGACTCTCAGCTGGACAAGCGGTTCACTAATTCATGGGCACAATTCTTGTCGTCATTCGGGATTTAGAGAACAACAAATGTGTGCTTTTCTCATGCATTTTTGAAGTGATTCTTCTGTAGTCAAGGACAGCACAGAAAAAAAATCCACTAATCCGATCGTGGTCAATAACTCGGGTCAAAAAAGTATGATCAAAGTAGTGAAAGAAGGAAAGGAAAAAGGACAGTCTCCTTACACTTCAAAGCTCTTGACCATGAGAAATTCTCATAGAATGTTATACAACTGGTACTGTTGTGAACCTGTTTAAGACCGTTCTGATGTGATGGTTTAGTGTCTTCAAGTGTGTAAAACCAAAAAATGAAAGAAACCACAATATTATTCACATAATAATATTTAAAGAAAGTGCAGGATAAATAAATCCAAACATACCTGGAAAGTTTGTCTTATCTTCTCCTTTAGCAATTATCCAGTTAAGTGCCTAGTTGATAAGTCCATTAAAATTTACTATCAAAATTTCAGATTCTCATGCATCCCAAGACCCTTTTATGCAAGATATAAGGCTTTTCTTGTACTACGGTTGACTTCATAGCTGAGGATGATGGCATCGGCCCATTTAGTAAGAGTGGAGACAAAAAAAAAGAAAAAAGATGGAGCACGGAGGTGTAGCCTAACCATCGAGAAAGCAGCGGTGTTGAGAACAGTGGTGGACAGAATAAAAACAAAAAGATCAAACAGAAAAGGGGACCAGAGTCTGGCCACATGGTCTTGGATTAGCAACTCCCATTGTCAATGCCGCTTGGGAAAGAAAAAACTAAGGAACTTCAAGAGATTATGATTTTATACATTTTATAAATGCTGGCTGTTTCAAAGTACCACAGGCCTAGAGTAAACTACCCTTCATAAAAGTTTGATCCTTCTGATTTTAGCTGCAGTAAACAACCTTTATCAATCTGGAAATATAGTAAGGTTAAACAAGGTCTAGTAAAACACAAATGAAGACTTAGTACACTGACAAAAAGAGAGAGAGAGCATTTAGATAAAAAAAAATAAAATAAAATAAAATAAAAAATCTAGCTGTCAGACCCTCTTACACGAGGCAGTCTGATTAAAATAAAAATTAAGTTAAATTAAATTAAATATTTAAAATAAGACTCTGAAATAAGGCATTCTAACTGAAATAAAATAAAATACAAATCTAGACCCTCTTATGAGGCAGCCTGATTAAAATAATTCTAATTGAAACGAAACAAAACAAAACAAAATAGTCCCAGTCATACTATCTTACGTTAGCCATTCTGACCGAAATAAAAAATAAATAAAAGCCAAAATGCTCTCTGGTTAAAATAGTTTCTCTTGAAGTCTTGTTTCACATTTTTGGCTGTAACTTTTGGCTGTAATCTGTGGTTTTGGTTCACACTTTGATACCAAATTCTACATCAGTTACTATTTTAATCTAGCGTCTTTTATCGCATCTCCCATGAACAGAGTCGTTTTTTTGTGGGACTTATTTTAGGTAAACCGCATACGGATGGCTAGAAAAGTCTTGTCTATTCCACTGCCGTCGAGGATTCTGAGAGCAAACACTCCGAAATCTGCACAAGGGACTTGCACCATGTCACGATATGTCACACTTCAGCTCTGATTCAACACTGGCAGACTTTCTGTCATACGTTGTTGTCTTAGAGCGCGTCTGCTAAAAGTATTCTCTGAGTAATCTCGGCATCACCTCAAAGCTCTTCGGGACATGACAGCAAAACCACACAGACAAACTTCTGAATTCCAGTTTATCCATGTCACCACGTCAAAGATATAACCCTGGAGTATAACGCATTTTAACTGAGTAACAGTCAGTCACTTCATTCAAAGTGATCCACTTTTTGTTCTATGCTGATCATATCTCTTTGCTAAAGATTCACTAACATTTAATGCTTTTTTGAGCCATGCAAATCATAATATTTACACTCCACACAAGTGTTGCAATGTTTTGAAAGCTGTTGTGAACCCTCCTGCCCCTTATAAACCAGTCTGAATTGCGATGCTACACTTGACCTCAGCAGTCAAATAAATGCAAACATTTTTATCCTGTTAAATGATGATTTCTCTCTTTTCATATTAATCAAACTAACTCCCATTCTTCTCTCCTGTTCTTCATTTAAAAGTTTGGGGTCGGTAAGATTGTTTAATGTTTTTTAAAGCTACATTTCTTTTAATGAAACTACAGTAAAATAGTAGTTCTTGTTAAATATTAGTAGCTATAATAATAGCTTAAAAGCGCCATGCGCATTTTACTTTCACTTTCGAATTAGCGGCAGTTCGGTGTCAATTGCTTGAATGCAACAACAAAATACAACGTCAAACTCACTTTAGCCTATATATAAAACATAGAACTTTTATTAACAAAACAAATAAAAATACACCATGCTAAAGGGCAGACTATGCCTAATATAAAATAACAAATAACAAAGTTTAAATAGGTATACAAAACTGGAAATAGGCTAAGTAAACATGTATAATATATAACCAAATAAATAAGAAACGTAGAACGTTTATTAGCAAAACGAGTAAGAAAGCTTGGAGGCACAGCATACATCTTGATGCAAATAAAATAAATAATTGACAGTTTAAATAAAGTAAAAAAATCATCAAACAATGTGGAACCAATTAAATAAGAAACGAATGTTAAAAAAAACTTCCAAAATCACCTTAGATAAATGGCAAAAGTCAACAGGCTTTTCAAAATCCAAAATATTGCCAAACAGGCGGTTTTGCATTTCGTTTCGAAACTAAATCATCCTCCATCGTCTTTTCTGTCCGCGTTCAGTTTTTAATTGTAGTGTCTTTTACTGAACTAAATGATTTTTATTACTACAAAAAATCAAAACGACGGTGGGGGTCGGTGCCGCGGTGGGCAAGTGACGTAAACGGTGTTGTGGCTTAACACCGGTATCACCGTCAACACCGTCTATCGCGGCAAGCCTACTGTGTATCACCCTTAAAACTAGAAGATATAAAGGAGGACAAAAGTGGTCACTTGAAGTTAGCCAATCATTAAAAAGACCAAGAAGCTTATGGAAAATGATGTAGAACAGGACCAATGGCTGTCCTTTGAGTCAAAGTACAAAAATTACAAATACAAAAGTTAAAACTTAGAATAGGGCTGCCCAAACTCGGTCCTGGAGGGTCGGTGTCCTGCAGAGTTTAGCTCCAACTTGCCTCAACACACCTGCCTTTAAGTTTCTAGTATGCCTAGTAAGAGCTTGATTAGCTGGTTCAGGTGTGTTTAATTGGGGTTGGAGCTAAACTCTTCAGGACACCGGCCCTCCAGGACCGAGTTTGGACACCCCTGACTTAGAATGATTAAAATGCAGAAGCAAAACATAAACTAAACAGAAACATTAACAGTGCAGCTTGAGAATGTAAAACATGGACCTGAGCATCAAGTTTTAGGTTGAATTATATATACATAGTACATACACTACTGTTCAAATGTTCAGGGTCAGTATAAATGTTTTTGTTTTTTTTTAAATCTCTTATTCTCACCAAGGCTGCATTAATTCAGCAAAGCTTGAATGGTGAAAAATTTTCACCATGATTACTCCAGTCTTCAGTGTCACATGATCCTTCAGAAATCATTCTAATATGCTGATTTTGTCTAGGGATGCACGATATTATCGGACCAATATCGGAATCTGCCGATAATGGCTTTAAATGTAAATATCGGCCAGATATGAAAAATTATGCCGATATGTCTTGCCGATAAGAGGAATACATTAACTCACATGTGCTCAGGGTGTGCTAGCGACTAGATCACGTCAAAAGTGCGATTAGATCATGTCAGTATTGTGGCTCATTCTTGAAGCAAAATTTTGCCTGAATGATGAATCGATTCACAGTTTTGGATCGCTGTTTTTAAACTGAGAATGCACGTCATGCGTTCGGTGTATGATAGAGTAAACCATAATAGCACGTGCAGCGGCAGCCTCCCCTGGGTCCTAATGCCAGACCGAATGCTAACAACCTCCCGCTTGGAATTTCAGCCTTTCTCATTGGACAAGCCCATCCTGAGAGACGGGACTCGTCTCAGACCTTAAAGGGCTCACGCACAGTTCCGCCCAGGTCTTCTGCTAGGTCTTCTGATTGCGGCCCGTGTGGAGAGCCTAAGCCGGTGCGGGCGTGCCCGGTGGGCTCCAACACATAGCCTGTCATTATGCGGTTCAGTTAGATTCTGAGAAGATGAGGATGTGAGCTAGAACGCTTCTGCAACTCTTAAATCTGCACCAGGCTTCGGCCTTGTCTTTACATTCACCAATGATCCTTGGATCTCAGCTGATGTCTCTCTTAGCTCCTTTTCACTTCCCACTGGGAAGAAACTCCCAATCACCATCGAGTCAGAATAACATCTTTTTGGAGTTCATTACTCTTCAAACCCGGAAGAACGTGATCACGACTCCTACACCACCGAACCTTCAAACCATCAAGATGCTCCAACACATAGCCTGTCATTATGCGGTTCAGTTAGATTCTGAGAAGATGAGGATGTGAGCTAGAACGCTTCTTCAACTCTTAAATCTGCACCAGGCTTCGGCCTTGTCTTTACATTCACCAATGATCCTTGGATCTCAGCTGATGTCTCTCTTAGCTCCTTTTCACTTCCCACTGGGAAGAAACTCCCAATCACCATCGAGTCAGAATAACAGAGACTGCATCCGGACGCTTGTTCAAGGCCAAGGCAATGCAAGTATAGTACATTTAACTAAACGAAACAGAGGTTTAGTATAAGTTGTAGACCCCGTTCTAAAACGGCACTGATGGTTTTACTCAGGTAGTTCTGACTCATTTTCCATTACTGCATTCTCTGGTTTCTCTAATGGCTTCATTCATCTACTTTAGCTCCCCTTTTGTATGCACGCGTGAGTGTATGTATGTTTGTTTGTTTCTTAGACTAGTTTGTGTTAGTGTTTCTGGCAGCTGATATAAATAATTGTAATTAATCATAATTAACTGTAATTATTTATATACAGTTCCTTTTTGAGCTAATTTGCTACACTGGGATTACACAAGATTTGTCATCTGATACAGCATTCATTCTTCAGCTCAATCTCATATTCACAATAAAACATTAGTTTCAATGTCCGCTGAGGAAAGCATTATCTTTGTCGTACTGTCTTTCATCTGTTAAGCCGCCTTTCCACTGCACACGACATTCGGACACGACTGTCGGACTTCCCCCCCTAGTGGCAGTCATTTCATTATGATTATACACGGCAACATGGGAGAGAAGCTTATCCTCGCGGTCTCAGAAAACCCCATTCTGTATGATACTTCTCTAGAATCATACAGAGACTTTAATAGGAAAAATGAGGCTTGGAAGAGAGTTAGCGAGATTGTCGGTTTGTCAGGTGTGTTTTGTTTGCCAAATTTGCTGAATGTATGCAAATCCTTGTCGTGCCTTAATTAGCATCTAGCCTAGTATTCCCATATATTTCCATGCAGTTATTATTCCGCATTTTACAAATTTATTGAGAAAAAATGTATGCAATTGTATATTATTTATTTGAAAAAATGAAAAGAGCAGTTTCATGTCCATCCTTGTATTGTTCAACTGCTGGAGGTTGATGTGGGATTTAATAAGTAATTAGTAATGCAATACATTTTAGTGAGAGTAATTAATACAGTAATCTAATTACACTGTTTTTTAGAGTAACTTACCCAACACTGAAATGACATATCAAAGAATAGTATGTTAACATGATTTACAAAGTTATGTAATTGTTTTTAAACTTAACAGTGGATGAGTGCAGGAAAAAGTGGAGGGATCTCTGTGACGTTTATGTCAGGGAAAGGAGAGAGGAGAAGAAAAGAAAAACTGGAGCAGCTGCCACCCAAAAACGCCCTTGGCGTTACTATCACATCATGCCTTTCCTCCTTCCATTTGTTTCTTCTCTGCCCACATCTGGGAACATGGAGGAGGAAAGAGGAGAAGGGAGAAGAAATGAGGAAGACAGTGCAGAAGTAATAACAGAGGAAAGACAAGAAATGCAGGCAGGAAAGGACTTTGGAATACATCACATCCGGTCGGCGTGTCGCATACGGTCTAGTCGCTCAAGTTCAAATATTTGAACGCATCCGAAGCTCAAATCGGATCCGAAAATTCCGCATTCGCAGATGGTCGGCACCCCCACGCAGCCCCTGTACGACTCTCCATTGGAAATGAATGACTTCCGGTCCAACGGCTGTCGTTTGTCGTGTGCAGTGGAAAGGCGGCTTTAGAAAGAAAATCGGAATCTGCAAAAATCGGTATCGGCAGATCACACTAACAAAAAAATCAGAATCGGCCAAGAAAATTGCAATCGGTGCATCTCGATTTATTGCAATGCTTTTTTCTTCAGTTGGTCAGAACAAACGTGGCAGTAGGGCTGTGCAAAAAATCGAATGTGATTTTCATGCGCATCTCGTCAGTAAAGCCGCTCCTGGGATTAGTAGTAAATCTCCAGCACGTGCTTTCAGATGGAAACTTAGAACTTCGGCAATGAATCGCCTGCGATTTTGTGTAGCTTGTCAGTGAACTACGGCTCTGTGTAGTAAATGCCGCTCCATCTGAAAGCACGTGCTGGAGATTTACTACTAATCATTGACGAGATGCGCATGAAAATCGCATTCGATTTTTTGCACAGCCCTACGTGGCAGACTTGTTACTTACTTGTTCAGATGACAATATCCGGTGAAAATGCTTATTTGACTCATATATTCCAAGACGTAGGCTAGAATCTGTGAGTGCAAAGTACAGTATGCACACCGGTGCAGTGACTGACTGCCACACATACTCCTCAAAACATTAGATTCATCCACGCTGGAGCCGTGCTGGTGACCGGCGCACAACCCACGCAAGGAAGATAATTGCGCAGTATCCGCACACAGCTGCAAATGCAGGTTTTCAAACAGAGATGGAGACAAAGAGGCAAAACTTGCGGACTGCAGCTTTAAATTAAATAATTTTATATATACTGATTAATTCATTATGTGTAATCATGTGTAATATTGTAATATCATGTGTTATATTTTTAAACTAATTATGAGCTCTAAAAGATTTTCAGAATTTTTACAACTCTTTTGCTTTAGACCAGGAGTGTCAAACTCAATTCCTGGAGGACCAGAGCCCTGCAGAGTTTAGATTTAACCCTAATTAAACACACCTGATCCAACTAAGTCCTTCAGGCTTATTTGAAAACTACATGGTATGTGTGTTGGAGCAGGGTTGGAACAAAACTCTGCAAGGCCGGAGCCCTCCAGGAACTGAGTTTGACACCCCTGCTTTAGACCATTTACAAATGTTACAAATGTTAAAGGTTACCATGGCATCGTTCTGAAAAAAAAATGCAGTGATTAATATATAGTTTATTTATAGTTATTTTCAAATCTTCAATGTACTGTCATTATAAAAGAACTTCATTATTGTTTATTTAACTCTAACAAATATGTTCTTGTTAAAAACTAACCAAAATTGAAAATAAGTATATATCGGTATCGACTATAGGCCAAAATGAGTTGAAAATTATCGGCATATCGGAAAAAAATCCAATATCGTGTGTCCCTAATTTTGTCCCAAATAAACATTTATTATTATTATCAGCAAAGTTAAAAACTGCCTTATATATATATATATATATATATATACACAGGGCTGTACAGTGCGAAATATATGTCGCACGTGCTACGAAATAACTGGTCTGTGCGATGAATAAATTTACCACTGTAGCACGCGTGCGATACAGTTTGCTTATACACATTTTCTATTGCCATTTCATGAAGCTCAAATTAAACTTTTAAATATATTGCAAATACATATGAATTGCATTTACTTAAAGTAATAATTTAATTTTATTTGAATGACACGTATGACATTCTTTTGTGAAATACAAAAGAGGATGCCAGAATGACAATCTCAGTCCCCATTCACTTACATTGTATGGCAAAACGATGCAATTAAAGTGAATGGTGACTGAGGCTGTCAGTCCATCACATTCTGCCTAATCTTCGTTTGTGTTCATTTGAAGAAAATTGTCCTACAGGTTTAGAAGGACATGAGGCAGTGGTGTAGTGGAGGGTATACGCAGGTATATACGGCGTATACCCACTTCTTTATCACTTGGCTTTGCGTATACCCACTTCTAAATCCCCTCTGATGCGCATCATTCATTAGTGTCCTGCATTAGGCAAAATCATGACAGTCCACCACATGAATAGCTAATCCAATCGCATGTAAAACAAAATACAAATATTCCCTAAAAACACCCAGTAAAGACAGTGATGCAGTCAGGACCGTGGCGCCGGCTTCCTTTGAAATATATTTGATGATTGAGCCAGCGCCCTCGCCCGTTCCGTCAAGGAAACACAGGTATTCTGAGAAAGCTTATTAAATAACTTCATATGCATTTTTCACAATATATCATCATGCATCTGTAAAATCTAAAAATGTGAATTCTGGTATCTTAAGATTTTTTTGTTTGTTTTCCATATTACTATTTCTCTTTTCTGCATTTCACCTATGCTCTAGTTTGTTTATTTCTAATAAACCTGACATTGTATATACAGTGGTGTAGTGGAGGGTATACGCAGGTACACGGCGTATACCCACTTCTTTATCAGTAGGCTTTGCGTATACCCACTTCTTTATCAGTAGGCTTTGCGTATACCCACTTCTTTATCAGTAGGCTTTGCGTATACCCACTTCTTTATCAGTAGGCTTTGCGTATACCCACTTCTTTATCAGTAGGCTTTGCGTATACCCACTTCTAAATCCCCTCTGATGCGCATCATTCATTAGTGTCCTGCATTAGGCAAAATCATGACAGTCCACCACGTGAATAGCTAATCCAATCGTGTGTAAAAAAAAAAAAATAAATAAAAAAATTTCCCTAAAAACACCCAGTAAAGACAGTGATGCGGTCAGGACCGTGGCGCCGGCTTCCTTTGAAATATGTTTGATGATTGCGCTTGCGCCCTCGCCCGCTCCGTCAGTCAGAGAGGATGCCGATTGCCGACAGTGACAGAGATGCTGCTTCATGCGCGAGACCATGTCAGGGGATGCGCGCAGAGTGGTAAAATAATAGTTAATTATGGATTACTAATTTAAATCAGTACATTACAACGAAAACAATAGCTTAAAAACCGGTAAGCTCCTGTAAACTTTTCAGTCCAAGGATCCATTAAACGCATGCATTCAAACAGTAAATTCACAACAGCTCTAATACAGAGAAAACCCAACCGATTTCATCAGAGATTGTGGAGAGTCAAGTCCAGATGTCAGTAAATTATTATTTTCAGCGTGTATTTGGTTTAAAAGCAGGAGTGTTATACTGGATGGTGACTGAAGGTGTTTTAGATTATGCGCTGGTCTAGTTATTCTGAATGGATCGTATAGTAGCATGTACAGTAAGATCAAGACAGCAGGTTTAGTGGTCTTTTGGCGTCTCCCTGTGGTCCTATTTGATATCGCAGCTTGACTGGTGCTTATTTATATTAAAAAGGTGGTGGGGATGGGGGGATAAATTCTGGATAAATTGATAGTCACGACATTACTCTCATGCGAACAGACAACTAAACAAAATAGCAGGTAATGTACTAGAGGTTCTGACAAAATGTTAATTGCTGCAGTCTATTTTTTTGTTTGGTTTTTGAATTATTGCAAAATCTGCACCTCTTCTGTGACAAATTTTAATTTCATAATGATTATTACTCCGTGAAGTCAAGCAGCAGAAGTTAAGTGACAATATGCAAATACTACTGGCCCATTTTGGGGTGAACTAAATATACAAGACTAGTTTTACGCGTCACTGTTTATAACACGTCATGGGGCATAAATTAAGAGTATACCCACTTCTCCAGGCACCACTACACCACTGACATGAGGCTGAGTAAATGATGACAGAAAAAATGGCCGAACTACCACTTTAAATCACACCGCTTGATGCAAATCCCAAAACGGGAGTAAAATTCACAGTACACATACTCCACTACAGATCACAGCACCGTTATTGACTAAACAGACCCATATACATCAATATATTAATTACCACAGCGTTATAAAACACGATCTAGTTCATTTCAGTCATTTAATAATGAAATAAACCCTATAAACTGACCGAGGACACACGAGGAAGAAATAAAGGCAGCCATGACTTCATACATCAATGAAGAGACCCGCGCGTGTGTGTGTGTGTGTGTGTGTATGTGTATGTGTATGTGTGTGTTTTAAGTCGCACTCACCCAGAACCACCGGGAACGAGGATCACCTCTGGCTCATGATGAGAGCGCTAGGATCGTGGACAAAGAGACGCGGGGCTCAGCTCGTGCGTACTGCTGACAGCAGATGTGTGTGTAAATGTGCCTGACTCAATGTGCAGGCACCCAATTCTGCCTCAGCATGTACAGGAAGTGATGCAGAGGATATGAGGTCACCGTGGAACTGCGTCAGGTGCGTGTGAGCGCGCGCTACAGGCCCATCTGGCTCCAAACCAGACCATTTATCGCTTTTAATTATAAAGCCAGTATGTATATGTGTGTGTACGTGTGTGTGTGTTTTGGAGTAAAATGTGTGACAACTTGCCCCAGGTCTCCTCCATTACATTCTGATTATTATCAATACAATATTACAATAACTTTAAAAAGTATTAAGATGTGGGAAGGATGTATGACCCTAAGAATTATATAATCGTACATGCTATACTGCATTAACATGCCAAAAATACTGATAAAAACTGATAGGCCTTTATTATATTCAGATAACAGCATATGCAGATAGATTGCCAAACCTTCCTCTTTTTCCATACATCTCTACTTCCTAGATTAGTTTACTGTCTTTAAGCCTAATTTTAAAGTTACAGCAATACAATATCTGCCTTAAAATCAATATGATGTGCAACCTGTGATAAGTGAAAGTGGTGAGTAGAGGAAAAAGTGAAAGCTGTATTGTTTGACTGACAAGTTGTATTACATAAGAATGAGTTGCCTAGCTATTTGTCCATGTTTTATCTATTTGTCCGTTCAAAGGTCAATCTAACCTTTCAGTCCTGCTGTTTTGAAAGTCAAAATGAGGTCTAATAGTAACTGCTCTTCTATAATTTACACTGAGGATGTGATGTGACTGCCTCTTATTATAAGTGACTGAATAAATCAACTGTTTATCTGATTAGCCTTGTTTTTGACGTGATGTTGGAAATCTTGTGTGTTTGTATGTGATAAAACCACAGGCTTTGAAACAGAAACAATCTATTCAAAACCACACAGGAAATGGGTGAATATGCAGCATTATGACGTTCTGATTGTCTATTCTCGAATAAAAAAACAGAAATGGATTATGAGAAAGGGCCTGAATTTAAATTTGAACTCATGCCACCTTGTTCTGCCCCTCAAGTAGTTCAAGTTGACGTATGTGCCAGTCCAAAAGAAAAACAAGAGTCCTCGCGCATAACCACAGGTTCAGATGTTCTAATCTGTGCTTCGAGTCAGATGTGCAAACAGAATTCTACCTCTTTAAACAAAGCGGACAGTTTGCTTTCACTTCTCCAAGTTCAAGGGGGGGAGAGGATTAACTACAAACTCAGACCCAGTATAGACAGGCCACTCGCTGACGCCCAGGCCGAGTTCAGTGACATCAGAGAAGAGCATTATCCACGGCGTGTTACATCAGAGGCTCTGTGAAATGATGGATCAGCAGACTGAGTTCACATGTATGTCAAAGAGCAAATTGAAACCAGTCTGAAGATTTTTTTTTTTCATGCACAAAACCCAGTGAGGAAATTAAAAAAAAAAAGTTTAAAACTTTCTTGAGAACATATGGAGTAACTGTGACGTTTTTGTAGGTTATAGCTTAAAGGGATAGTTTACCCCAAAATAAATGTCTTCACCTTCATGTAATTCCAAACAGGTTATCACTATTAAATGTAAAACAGCATTTGTTAACTGAAATAAAGCTGAAATTAAATATAAATGTTAGATGAAATACTTGAAGTTTAGGTTGAAGCAACAAGATTATTAACTGGAACTAAATAAAAACTAATGCTGAACTAAAAATTAGATGAAATCAAATTAAAAGAAAACTGGGAATATGAAAAGCTAATTCAAAATATAAATAAAAACTATAATATTACATAAACAATACTAAAATAACACTTATTCCAAAAAGGAGGAAGGAGATATTTTAAAGGCGGTGGGGACTAAACAACTTTGGACCCCACTGACTTCCAATGGAGAGAAGAAAAAATAAGGCATTTTCTTTTGTGTTCCACAGAACAAAGAAAGATATACAATAACATGGGGTGAGTAAAGGATGACAGAATTTTATATTTTTAACAACTTCGATTAGCAGGTCAAATCTGCACATTTTTCAGCATGAATCTGCAGAATGGATAATATACTGTTATTGTATACACTTAAAGTGTAATTAAATTACAGCACAGTGGTGCAAAAAAATGTCAGGGGAAAAAAAAAAAAAAAAAAAAAAACCACACACACTAACTGTGTGTATGTGTATATATATATATATATACACATATATACATATACACACACACATACATACATACACATACACAGTAGCCAAAAGTTTTGGCAGTGACATAAATTGTGTTTTGCAAAGTTTGCTGCTTCAGTATTTGTAAATTATTTTTTCCGGTGCTCGGGCCCTAATAAGAAACGGAGCAATTCCAATAGGGTCCTCACACCATCGGTGCTCGGGCCCTAATAAGGTTTAAAGGCCTTTATTGGCAAAAAAAAATAAAAAAATACAGTGAGTCAATATTAACAGTGTTGACCCTTGTTCTTCATAACCTCTGCAATTGGCTCTGGCATGCTTTATATTAGCTTCTGGGCCAAATCCTGACTGATGGCGATCCATTCTTGCCTTATTAGTTCTCAGAGTTGATCACAATCTGTGGGCTCCTGCTTGTCCACTCGCCTTTTGAGGACGGACCACAGGTTCTCTATGGGATTGAGATCCGGGGAGTTGCCTGGCCACGGATCCAAAATTTCAATGTAATGATCTTCGAGCCACTTCTTTATCACTCTTGCTTTGTGACATGGTGCTCCATCATGCTAGAAAATGCACGGATCATCACCAAATTGCTTATGGATCGTTGGAAGAAGCTCTTGCAGGACGTTTTGATACCATTCTTTATTCATAGCAGTGTTTTTGGGCAGAATTATGAGAGCGCCCACTCCCTTGGATGAAAAGCAAGCCCACACATGGATGGTCTCAGGATGCTTCATTTTTGGCACAACACAGGACTCATGGTAGAGCTCACCTTTTCTTCTCCGAACAATCGATTTTCCAGATGTCCCAAACAGTCGGAAGGGAGCTTCAGAGAAAATAACTTTGCACCAGTCTTCTGCTGTCCAATCCTTGTACTTCCTGCAGAATTTCAGTCTGTCCTTGACGTTTTTCTTGGAGAGAAGTGGCTTCTTTGCTGCCCTTCTTGACACCAGGCCATTGTCCAAAAGTCTTGCCCTCACTGTGCGTGCAGATGCTCTCACACAAACCTGCTGCCACTCCTGAGCAAGCTCTGCACTGCTGGTCACACGATTCTGTAACTGACTCCTCAGGAGGAGAGGGTTGTGAAAAGTTGATTTTTTTGACTGATGAAGTTTTTAGCAATTATTTAAAATGCATCTGATCACTCTACACAATAATCTAGAAACAATGTGAATGAACACAACAGTTTAAGCAGCAAACTTTGTAAAACACAAAATTTATGTCACTGCCAAAACGTTTGGCCATGAATATATGCGAGTCTGTGTGTGTGTGTTCATACCCCTTCATTTTGTCATGTTTTGTTAAATTGCTTTAAATTACTTTTTTTCCACTGTGCTTAGGGTCATTGTCCTGTTGGAAGGTGAACCTTCTGCCCAGTCTTAGGTTCTGAATGCTCTGGACTGGGTTTTCATTAAGGCCATCTCTATATTTTGGTGCATTGAGCGTTTCTTCTACTCTAACGAGTCCCTGAGTCCCTGCCGCTGAAAAACACCCCCACAGCATGAGGCTGCTACCAGCACACTTTACTTTTGGGATGGTACTCTGCAG
>NW_015653460.1:1277467-1278202 GCF_001515625.1 Sinocyclocheilus rhinocerous | reverse complement strand
TTCTGTGAACCTTCAATGAAGCAGAATTTTTTCTGAACTCTTCCCCAGATGTGTGTCTTGATGCAATCCTGTTTCTGAGCTCTACAAGCAGTTTTTTTTTATATATATATATATATATATATATATACCTCAGGGCTTGGTTTTCCTCTGATATGCATTTTCAACTGTTAGCTGTAAGATGTGTGTGCAAATTAGGGGTTGAACTACTTCTGATTTTTAAAGTCGACTTTTGTGTGATGAAAGTCGAGTCGAAGTCGACTAGTCGCTGATGACGTCATTAATGAACAAATAAGTCTGGAGCTGTGACAAACACCTTGTGCACAGCTATGGCATATGATACAGCGCTGCCCACATGGCTGTTGCTCATATAACAGCTCATTTTTATACTTTTCAGTTTCTAAGCTATTTTATTAAGAAATCACAGAACAGTGTTGACATACATTTCCGCGCTGAATGATTATGTGCGCGTGATGTACGAGCTACTGTCTGTAATATGGGATTACATTTCTGCGCGTGAAAAATCATATTTTGAGCGCAAAAAAGTGAATTTTGCACGCGCGCGATCTGAGTTTTGTGGAGAAAACGTTCGTTTCGCAAAGAAGAAAGTATTTCGAGCGCACGAAAATCAATTTTGCATTTAAAATAAGTTTTTGGATATGTGCAGACCTTCTCTTTTGCGCGTGCAACGTTTCACTAGCTTGCTCACCTGATGCCTGCCCTCAGTGCTCTCTAAAT
>NW_015653460.1:1269104-1274870 GCF_001515625.1 Sinocyclocheilus rhinocerous | reverse complement strand
TTCTTTGCGAGACAAATATTTTCTCCACAAAACTCAGTTCGCGCGCATGCAAAACGCACTTGTGCGCGCTCAAAATATGATTTTTCGCGCGCAGAATTGTGGCAGAAATGTAATCCCATACTAGTCGACGTCAAGCTTAAAGTGTCATGGCAGAGCATTGAAGTCGACTAGTCGGTGCAACCCCTAGTGCAAATCATACCCATTCAATTGAATCTGCCACAGGTTAACTTCACTCGAAGTGTAGTAACATCTACAAACAACAATATTAATGCTCCTGAGCCAGATAAGGGTATGAATACTTATGCAATGGAATCATTTAAGTTTTTTATTTTTAATAAATTTGCAAAGATGTTAAAACCCTGTTTTTTGCTTTGACATTATGGTGTATATGGGGTGTAGATTGATGTGGGGGGAGAAAAGTAATTTAAAGCAGTTTAACATAAGGCAGCAACATAAAAAAAGGAATTGAACGCAAGTTACTGTATGTGTGTGTATCTTCTCAGAACCTATACTATTCTGTTAACAAACATGCAAAAGACACAGAATGTGTAGAACATTGTGAATGACAGGAATTTCTGTCATTCAGATTCTGCGTTGGCCTACATATTCACATCCCCAACGCAAATCCACCAGGACAAGAAATGTCCTCATGTTCTTGACATACTCTAATCAACATAATGTCTTGCTATCATACTTTGAGGAAGTCTAATATCCATCTGTTAAACCCGACTGACTGAGATACAAAGAGCATGGGAGGCAAAGTCACAAGCCAAGGCAGGTCAAGTCTGGATACCAGCGAACTGCAAAGACGCTGAAAACACTCACGGTCTGGTCTATGCCTTATCTCGGGCTGCTGGGCCGTGTCCAGTCCAGCTCAAATAAACCGGCAGAAACCATCAAAATAAAGGAAGTGACCTCCCGACCTGGTGAGCCTGCAAAAGGGTGATATTGTTTTTATTAGGGCAGTCAATGTGACACCTCCCTTCATTTGTCAGTGTTCGGTATCGTCTATGAAAACGACAGGTCCGATAAGGTTTTCAGAGCCATCCCATTAATCAACAGCATGGCTCTGGAGAGGAAAGGGGACGACAATGGAAAAAGTCGTCAGCGTGAATGACAGAGAAGTGCCGGGAGCCTTAGTCGCCGTGAGGGAAGGATACAAGTGTAGATCAGCCTTCTAAAGCCGGTAATAATAGGTACTGAGATACCGTATGAGAAACAGAGTTACATCATCTCTTTTGCTTTTCAAGTATACTCAAAAATGTGCGCGGTCACACAAAGTCCATAAAAAACATGTTGGTGATGTCCACAATGACATAGATCGCTTTATATGAAATAGTATATGGGCGACATCCAGTTTTACACTGCTTTATTAAACTTCAAATACTCTCAAATCATGTTAATGCATAACCATTCAACAGAGTCAGTGGCACCAGGTTTAGTCGTCTGATTATGTGGACACTAACTTTTCCGCTAGCTGTGCACGGTTGCAGAAGCAGACGTCAGAACCAGGTCTGCCGGTTGACTCTGGCCACTCCAGAAGAGGGAACGCCTCTGCTTTCTGCAGATCTTCTGGAGCTTCCTCTACCGGGATCCACTGCGTTTTCGTTTCTTCAAAGTCCCACTTAATAAATGAAAAAAAGAAAAAAATGCATTTGTTTAGTACTAGAAGAACTAGTATTTGAATAATAAGATAAGAATTAATACATTTAAGAATAACAGACTCGATTAACAATGGCACAAACTCTCAAGCAAAAGAAAAAAAGAAGTAAAAATGGCTTTAATAATAACAAAAATTCATTTAATTTAAATAAAATACATTTAATAATTTCATTTAATAAATACACTTAATGAATAATTCATTAAATAAATAAAATTCATTTAATAAACATTTAATGAATAATTTAAACAAAAGAAATGCATTTAATAAAATGTTCACGTAATACATCTAGTGAATCATTTATTTAATAAATAAATGAAATTCCTTTAATATGTAAATGAACCAATAATTCAGCAACTTTTTGTGAATGATTTCTTTAATATATACAAATAAATACATGAATAAAATGTATAATAAATAATTAATGATCATAAAATGTCAAGCAAATAAAAGGAACAAAAACATTAATACATTTAATAAATAAAAATGCCTTTAATAAGTAAAATAAAAAACATTTAATAAACAAAAAATAAACAAATAAATTGCATTTACTGAAAAATTCATTTAACAAATAAACTTAATTAATTTAATAAATAAAATGCTTTTATAAACAATTTAATAAATAATTTATTTAATAAACATTTAATGAATAAATCATTTAATAAACAAAAAGAAATAAAATGCATTTAATAAAAAGATGATGATCTAATTTTGGGTTACGCAGAACAAAGAATCTTATGTAGGTTTGGAACGAGATGAGGTTGTGTATGATTTGGAGGAAGTATTGTTTTATTCTGGGCTAAACTACTCCTTTAAGGCTCAAATATCTGCAGAGGAATGTTTAGTTACTCACACGCACAGACACAAAGAACAGAAAACCCCTCGGCCTGTCCACTGTTCTCCACGCATCGGGCGGGCGACAGACCCACTCTTAAAATAGCAGAGCGAGGGCCAAATCTCCCGTAGACTGAACAAGCATTTTATACCACTTCCGATGCAGAAAGGTCCTGCCCTGTTCCTTTATTATAGATCTTTAACAGCAAAACAATCAAGCAACAACATGAACTTCTGGAACACCAAGCCCAGCTTTCTCTTTCACAACTGCTTACAGTAATTGACACAAAGGAGTGGAATTGCAGGAATCTCCCGTTTTGATTGTCATAGTTGTACCCAAAACTGCCCATGAGCCATTTTTTCTGATTTAGATACTTTTTTTTAGATCTGTTTAAATATTTTGTTCAACTCTCACAGCTAGTTATGAGTCCTTATATAACAAATTATATTACTTACATTACAATTCTGCCAGTAACTGATGCTAATGGCTCAGGAATTGAACAATTTAACTACAGTAACAGCTTTCAGGAATCACACATTCATCACTGGAAGATTGCTCTTGACATCAGATGTCTGAACTCTGGACTCACACACCGTGTCTGAGGCGGTTCACATGCTTAGCGTTCTCCTGTTTAGTGAATAAAACAAAGTTCAATTGTTTTTCGTAATGGGGCGAAAATTTGCCTTTGTTTTAGATTAAATGACATCCTCAATCACTTGGCATTCTCAAAAGCCATTCAGAGAGCCAAGAAAGGACTAGACTGCAACGCAACAACAACATTTTCAGCAAAACTGTGACATGTCCAATTTATATTGAGATGTTATACTGAGTGATTAGATTATATAGACAATTTTCTTTCAGATAAGTGTGCAAGCAGTGTGTTGAATAGATACTGTAGATAAACCCTTTTGCAAAACTGTTAGGAAACTCACACATTTATTTTTACACAAATTTGACATGTGATTTGCTTTAGTCTTTAAAACTCTGCTACCATCTACCCTCCTAAAGCAGTACTGCAGCCTCCTATTATTACATTTTATTATTTAATATTTTATTATTGGTGTTAGTTTTTCCATGTATATCTATAATTGTATATATCATTTAAGAACTATATATATATGTTTAGAACATATAATATTTGTAATAAATAATAAATGAAGCGTAATATAATTACATTTTAAAATTTAACATTTAAACTACAAATATACTATATAATAATAATATATACATAAAAATAACAGATACATTAATGTATTAGTTTTACACATTTATTATGGTTTTTTTTTTCATTCGATCAATTTTATTTATTTTTGTCAGCTATTTTTATTTTATTTTTAATTTGGTTGTGCGTACACAAATTCAGCTGTGTGAAATCACACGTGTAGGTCTCAGATTCTCAGACAGTACAGGTTGGGTCATTTCATTTCGAGTCGTGTCAAAGCGTCTCATTTATGGGCCATATAATGTGCAACTCTGAAAAGAAAAGGAATGGTGTTCTTACCTCTAGTTCAGAGCCAAAAGAGGACGAATCGGTCGAGGTACCAGAGGAACACTGCTCATCAACCCGCACCACCCTGACAGTCCTCTTTAGCGGAAGACTCTCTGATGAGCCGTCCTGTGAGATGGTGACCTCCTTGAGACAAACCTAGAAGAGACACCAGTCAAATAAAACCATGACTATGATCATTAATCAATTACCATACCTTATGGACTGTTCAACAACACACCATAACAAGAGCAAACCTTCCTGATTGGCTGTATGTTGACATCCATGTAAAGTCCCATGTCAGTCCCTTTGGGAGAAATGCCTCTTGCTGAGAGGTGCTTCATCCTGCAGCATTCAACATTGTTGTTGCGCAGCTGACCCGTGACAGAAGAGTCACCTAGTAAAGATTCAGTATCCGAGTCTAGAGACCGGACAGAAGGGCGTTTATGGTTGGATCTGTAACAGATGAGGACCACAATCTGAAAAATCAAAGTTAAAGAGTAGACTGAGAACACTGGTACATTAATGTACCAGTCACTTTCCAGACCCTGAGTCACTTACAGTCTGTGTCAAAGGATACAGAAAGATCCAGAATCGCACAGCTCCTAGCAGAGAGTATCCATGGCATTGCTTTGATTACAGATCTTAGCTGTGAGTCGTAGAGAAGAATGGCAGAGGCATACAGAGACCCAGCTACAGAAGACAGAACTCTAGAGGACACCTGCACTGCAGAATTCTGCTCTCCTCTATTCTGCAAAGACAGAAAAGACACAATTGGACAGTTTATACAAAGTGCATATACAGTTAGTTATACAGTAGTTTGTGACTGTTCTTTCATCTAATGTTCTGTTGACATTGAATTCATTATGAAATTTGTGCACAACTATTTTATTAAAGGAATAATTTGCCTAAAAATGAAAACGCACTAACCCTTAGGCAATCCAGATGTAGATGAGTTTATTTTATCATCATAACAGATTGCTCACCAAAAGATCCTCTGCAGTGAATGGGTGCCATCAGAATGAGAGTCCAAACAGCTGATAAAAACATCACTACAATCCACAAGTAATCCACACCACTCCAGTTCCTCACCCAAGCGGCATGACTAAAGTTAAAAACGTCTTAGGACACGCAACAAGCCGTTAATTGATGGACTGGAGTTGTGTGGATTATTAGGATGTTTTTATCAGCTGTTTGGACTCTCATTCTGACGGCACCCATTCACTGCAGAAGATCCATTTTGTGATATAATGCCATTGATATCCAATTGATAATCCATTTGATATAATGCTAAATCCAAATTTGTTCTGATGAAGAATCAAACATCTCGGATGCTTGGAGAACATATTCATCAAATTGACTTTTTTGGGTTAACTAAAGCAAAACAAAAGGACAGGCATGATAATGTGTTTGAATGAAGAGCTCAAAATAATTATTTAGATTGCAAAAGTGCTCACAAATGCTACTCAAAGCTTTCAGGATGAAGGGAAACTTTGCAGTCCAGCTGATTGCGAAGGACTGAAGACCCAACATGTAACCAAGGTTCTCGGTATGGTCCTGTTCCCAAAAGACACATGCAAAATACTGATATTGTCTGTTTTAAAGGGGTACTATGATGTTGCTAAAAATAACATTATTTTGTGTATTTGGTGTAATGCAATGTGTTTATGTGGTTTAAGGTTCAAAAACACATTATTTTCCACATACTGTACATTATTGTTTCTCCTCTATGCCCCGCCTTTCTGAAACTCGTTGATTTTTACAAAGCTCATCGGTCTGAAAAGC
>NW_015653460.1:1262417-1268889 GCF_001515625.1 Sinocyclocheilus rhinocerous | reverse complement strand
GACTGTTCTTGCAAAGTTGGAACTGCCCAACTTTATAGATACAGCCTTTGTGCCACAGACGCATTAGGCTACTGCTACTCTCCCAGGAAACAGTCCTCCATAAAATGCGCTGCACACATCTGAATATTTGGGTTGAACTGTTCTGGAACAGTGTTGAAAATACAACTTAACCACTGATTTCTAGTCGTGTCCTCTTTTGGAAGGCCAAACAAAGTAGTTTCGCTTTCACAGTCGCTTTCACAACGAAACACAGCGTCACACACGGCGGGGTAGAGTGAGCGGAGGCTGGCTTGAGTGAGCGGCGGGCGGGCTTGCGGCAACCACATGTGGCGACCCCGGGCTGATCTTCCCACATCGTGACGTAGACATTTGGGGGCTTGTTAGAACGAGCCGTTTTAGGTAGGTGTGGCTGACTCTTAACTTTTATAAAGAATATCTCTTTGGATTTGAGACTTTAGTCTTTGCAACTTTACAGATCTTCTTTATGCACCAAGAGCTTGTAACACTCCAAAGAGAAAGGAAAAACTGAAATCGCATCATGACCCCTTTAAGCAAGCGTGACTTTGCATATGGTGTAAGTTTACATATAGTATCAGATATGATGATATATACCTTTACTCTTTTGAGAATTACTTTACTTACATTGAGGAACATGCCAAGTGGTCTCCTCATGGTTGGAGATACCATTATTGGACTTGAATGGACTGGTAAACCTAAGTAAACGCTGCCACCCATTACAAACAGCAGAGACACAACTAGAAAATTCTGCCTCCTTCTCCTGGACACCATTCTCATTTTCTTTCCTTGAGAACACATTGATAAGTCATTTATTGTAACATGATTGAAAGCATAATTATACCAGTGAGTGAGTGATATATATATATATAATAAACCCTTACCCATTTTAGACTTATACCATAAATAAATGGAGAAAGATACTGACAAGAAATGGATGACATTCAAAATTGCCATATACAAAGCCATAGAAATCTGAAACAGATGGACAGAACATGTGACTTTCATTTAAATGGGCTGTTTATAATGTTTATATCTAGAATGTTAGGCTGTGTTCGAAACAGCATACTTGCTTACTGCCCAGTACACAGTGCATACTCCTTACTACTTTTTAAAGAATAGTGAGTCATTTTCTTGTAGTATGATACCTTTTGTGGATTATAATGGAACCGTTTATAGAGTTTATATACAGTAGTCAACATTTGAAGTGGATCAAAAAAAGTGAATCAAAGTTGTCCTAAGACAAGAACTGGTATTGTTTTGGTTTTAGGACAACTTTGATGAAAGGTTTTGATCCACTTCAAATGTTGACTACTGTAGTTCAGTTTAACTATTATTAATACAGAGCTTGTGAAAAATTAATTATTGACGTGTTTTTAAAATTTTTTCCACCTCTTTGCAGACTGTAAATTAAAGGATACATTTTAACACTCCTTTTTGTAATTAAAACAAAAGCATTTGAGATTTGACTGCTTTTGTTGTTTTGATAAGTGCATTAAAGCTGATATTTAATTTAAAAAATTCCAGTCTCTCTCTGAAACTCTTTGTAATGTAAAGTTTATTGATATATTCAAACTCATCATCAAATTAGGCCATATTAAGCGGTTACCGAAAAATACTGGTCTAATGTGAACAGCTGCTGGTATCATAAATAAATAAAGCAGGATCATGCTATTGAACAGTACACTTTCCGGCCGGTAGGTGTCATTGTCAAATGTCAATCGGCAGGCATTGACAAAAAAGTTGGCGAGGTAATGATAAAACTCCTCGGCGAAATTGATAACCTTTAACTGATTTTTCACCTGAAAATCAAACTGTTTGGAAAGCAAAGCGCCCACTGCGCTGCACAAGTTCCCCACGAAACAATACAAAGCGCAGACTGCTTCATCACCCAAACTCTTGCTTCGCGTTTGCATCTGTGATAAAGAAGACTGGAAAGGAACGACAGATGATTATTATTATTATTGCGACAAGTTTATCAATTTACACACCTCGGCTACTTTTAATCACACGACGACACTCACAGTGAACAGGAAACCAGTAATATCAAAGCAGACAAGACGTAAAGAGCAGCTGAGATGCAAATATGTTCTTCATATGTCGAAAGACAACCTTTAAAGGGGTCATATGATGCGATTTCAATTTTTCCTTTCTCTTTGGAGTGTTACAAGCTCTTGGTGCATAAAGAAGATCTGTAAAGTTGCAAAGACTAAAGTCTCAAATCCAAAGAGGTGAGGGGCGTAACATTTCCGTCTCACGCTTGAGGTATTCGGCCAATCACAACGCACTGGATAGCTGGCCAATCAGAGCACACCTCGCTTTTTCAGACCGATGAGCTTTGTAAAAATCGACGCGTTTCAGAAAGGCGGGGCATAGAGGAGAAACAATAATGTACAGTATGTGGAAAATAACGTGTTTTTTTAACCTTAAACCGCATAAACACATTTCATTACACCAAATACACCAAATACTGTTCTTTTTAGCAGCATCATATGACCCCTTTAACAAACTCTTGGCTCCATCGCTGGACAATGTCTAAGACTGTAATTTTACCCATATATTTCACTTATGCTGTCACCCACCGAGGGAGAAGTAACTCAGAAAATGTTTGTGTTTCTAACTTCTATCATTAGCTGCCAGCTGCAGTGATGGTCGTGAAGTTGAACCACCCGTCAATCACCTGTATCGTTTAGGTAACGCCCACATGCTTAGCTCATACATATTAATTACGCTATGTGACGTCCATCCAGCTGATTGGCTGTAAGGCTGCGGGTAGAAAGTGGACGCTGGCCAGTCCTGTTAAGTGACTCGCAAATCCCTATTTACATTAAAATACTGAGAAGTTTAGAAATATTTAATGTTACTTTATTATGATATATGTGTGTGTGCGCGCAAAATGCATGTAATTAGACTTTTTATCACTGAGAAAAGGCAAGAAATACTTTAAAAAATATATGTGATTAAAAGTTGTAAGAAACTTGCCAGATTTAATGACAAATCTCCGCATCAAAATATGCACGTTCCCTTATAGATTAACAATTCTTTCCCTTAAAAAAGTCATTTACAAACGCTTGGTTATTACTACCTGACAATTCCATACTATCTTATATTTAAATAGCATTACAACTTGGAGAACATTTTAAAAACGCAGTACTAATTATAAGTTTGAGAGAATTGCACTGAGAAATTGTCAATATATTATCATTGTCAGCTTTGTTAGACATCCACATATTCTACTGGAATGGAAAATGGAATCCACAATTTTAGTATAGAACAAAACTACTTTTAAGGACATTATAAGGAGATCTTCATTTATTAGCATTTGTCTGTGTCAATTACTCTCTTTCATTCAATACACTGATAAAATACAGAGTTATTATTATTATGAGTGATGATATTTCATACAAAGGGGAATGTCCAGCAGTACTTATCAATCCCATCCAGGTATAAGCCATGGTGAAATTAAAGTCTTTGCATTAAATAGTATATCCAATAAACATCTTAGTATAGGGATTATGCATCCAGATGTTTGTTGAGTCTTCTCACTTTCTCCTTCTTGTTCCGGTTACCGTGCTTTTTCCAGGGTTTCCCAGTCTGTTGTTCTGTGTTTGTGTTTCCAGGCCCAACAGGACCACTTCCGGGATTATAACCCATCACCATCTGCACACCCTTGGTCAGTGCTCGCACATTTTCCTATGAAAAATGACAGATTATGTGTGCAGTGAGGGATTCAACTTCAAAACTGAAATCAATATTTCATTTTCAGTAGCCATGTAATGTTCAGGCAGGCGTTATCACAAAATAAACCCATTCAAGAGTTGAATCTCACTTGATGAAAGAAATGTTTATCCACTGTGTTCTCTATGCGTTTGACTTTTGAGGGTTTGTCGGCATCGCTAGCAATCTGTTCGACTCCTCCACTCCGCCTGGCAAACCTGGCATGCTGAGGCTGGAAGTCTTTAGGGCTGATGTGGGGTGGAGGGTGGCAGTAAAGGAGCTTACCCTGCAGAAAATCAGGTAGGAAGAGGTTAACATCTCCCATTTTCCATGTTCATAACTACAAAATTCTGAGCTGGTATTGACAAACGAAAGGCACTTACACTGACATAGTCTTTCAAAACGTAACGGGCTGATCTTGACTGGTCTGGCTGGCCGTGTGCTGTCATGAAGCCTCTCATATCTGCATGAAGAGAATACATTATGATTGGTCAGTAAGTGTGCTGTGAAATTCCTTAATGTGTACAAAGTGCAAATGGAACTGACATCCATATGCCATGAGCAGCTCCTCATAGGTGGGGGGTCGATCGGGGTCCTCGTCCTCTCTTGGTCTGATTATGTTGATTCCGTAGGTCCCCTCCAGCACAGTTCGAGGGATAGTCTGACATACGTATTTAGGTTAAGGGTAACAATATTTGTGTTTTTACTGTATTTTTGATCAAATAAATGCTGTCTTGGTGAGCATAAGAGACTCCAAAAAAATCCACCCTCAAACTGTAGTGTGTTAAAAGATCAAGCAAAAAATGCAGTTATCATGATCGTTGCTGTTTTAAAAGGTTATCAAAGAGATGGCTGGAACGTGATCTCTCATCTGATCGATGGGTAGGATCCCGCTGCAAATCATCTCGGCTTTGGTGGACAAAAAAGAAGGCATGACCAGTCCAGGACAATCACACAGGCAGAGACCAGGATCAGCAAACAGAGTCTGAAACATGTGGACACGCCAACAGTCGATAAAAGCCCAAGAATAAACAGATGCGTTCATAGATTTCCAAATTGCTAACTGCTAAATTCTTGACTCTGATAGCTTGAAAGCTATTGGTATACAGCTAATGTAATTTGTCCCTAAGAGTGATGTAGTGGCAAAAATGTGAAAAAACGTCAAGAATTAATTTTCAATACCGCCATTGTTCATTAATTAGAAAACACTCACCTGAAAATGCTTTGTGTGTCCAGGTGTAGCTGAAACGGAGACTTTCTTATTCCTCAGGATGGTGTTGATGGTAGAGCTTTTTCCAACATTAGGATATCCCACCTTTAAGAGAATTTAGAGTTGAAATATGAATAATGATATAATGTAGAAATGTAATTTAAACTCACCAGTCCAACTGTGATTTGTCCATCTTTGCATGTCGGCCCAGAATGCACAGACTTAAACATTTCCAGCAGCTCATCTTTGCGTAACAAACGGCTGGAGTTGTAGAAAGATGAAACCGTTGTGGATTCTGTTTTCTCCTCAGCATGATCTTCGTCTCCTGATTCCTCAGAGCATGTCTGCCATTCTGTCTCATCGACACAAACTCTTCCTTCTTCACTTTCCTCTTCTTCCTCCTGCTCACTCTCATCTTTCTCTTCATTAGGTGAAGTGCTATTTTCCTCATGAAGATCTGTGACATTTTTGGAGGTTGCTTCCTGTTCCGTATCACTCTGACCCTCTTGGTCCATCGGCTCTTCTCCCTTAACCACCAAACATGAAGGAGAAACAGAGTAATGAAAGCAGGCATTCGATTCCCTTAAAAGAAACAATGCTTATGAAAACAATGATTCAATTAAAATCAAAGATTCATTTGCATCATTAAAAGGGTCATATGATGCGATTTCAATTTTTCCTTTCTCTTTGGAGTGTTACAAGCTCTTGGTGCATAAAGAAGATCTGTAAAGTTGCAAAGACTAAAGTCTCAAATCCAAAGAGATATTCTTTATAAAATTTAAGAGTCAACCCCGCCCTCCTAAAACGGCTTGTTCTAACACGCCCCCACATGTCTACGTCACGATGTGGGAAGATTTGCATAACGCTGCCCAAATGTTCACGCAAAGAAAGAAGGTTTAACTTTAATTCTTGCTGTTGCCGCCGCTGCCATATTGTGGAGTCGCTGTGTGTTTCGTTGTGAAAGCGAAACTATTTTGTTTGGCCTTCCAAAAGAGGACACAACTAGAAATCAGTGGTTAAGTTGTATTTACAACACTGTTCCAGAACACTTCAACCCAAATATTCAGATGTGTGCTGCGCATTTTATGGAGGATGAGGACTGTTTCCTGAACCAGTAGCCTACAATGCGTCTGTGGCACAAAGGCTGTTTCTATAAAGTTGGGCAGTTCCAACTTTGCAAGGACTGACTCACAGCCTGCAAGTACGCTTTTTATATTTAAAGGATTTGCCACTGATGATTCAAACGCGAGTTTGTTCTGTTTCACATGTAACAGAAATATATTACTTTTGTACAATAATGTTCTTTTTAGCAACATCATATGACCCCTTTAACAAAAATGTTCACTGAAACCTAGAAAAAATATGGTTTTGAAAGAATTCTCCTATGCTCACCAAGGCTGCATGTATTTGATACATACATACAAGTACAAACAGTGATATTGTGAAATGTTATTACAAATAATTGTTTTCTAGCTTAAAGGTGGGGTAAGTGATTTCTGGTAGCCAATGTTGATATTTCAAATCACCAAA
>NW_015653460.1:1249555-1262371 GCF_001515625.1 Sinocyclocheilus rhinocerous | reverse complement strand
ACACAAATTTCAAATGATTTTCAACGGTCGCTTTGTCGCGTCCAGTGTAGACAGACTAGCTCACCTATGGAGAAGAAACAAAGTAAAGCAAGCCGGCCCTCGCTTCAGCTGGGACAAATTTTATGTTCAGCTTCTCTGCAAAAAAATAACACATTTATTATTCTGTTCCTAGCAGTGTTATTTTAGTGTTATTAATATACTATTATATTTTTCATTCGTCTTTATTTTGATATTTTCAGTTTTCATTTTAATTTTTGTTCAATTTGTGTCATTTGTTATGTGCTTTGTCATTTTTATTAGTCTTTTTTTTACATTGGTATTTAGGTTTATTTTATTTTATTTCAGTTTTAGTTTTTATTTATTTCCAGTAATATTCACCTTCACCTTATTTCAGTTAGTTGCAACATTTCTTATTATTGTTTAGTTTAAGCTTTTCAAATAATATGATTCTAATATTTATTGTATATTGTATTTTATTCACTTCAAATTAATTTCAATTAATATAAAACATTTCTAATTGTTTTAGTTAACGATAATAAACCTGATTCCTAGAAATAATCGTACAAATTATCCAGGAGATATAATAAACACTTACCTGCAACAAATTCAGTTCCAGCAAGTTCAGCTGTGGCCAGAAAGTCGTCCAGAGAGCTCTGCTCTGTGACAGACTGCAGGTTGAGTCGACCCCAATCATATCCATCATTCAGCTCACTGGTGTGAAGCTAAAAGACATGAAACAATTATTATACATCAGATTTACATCCACTGAATCAAGTTAACACTCCAACGGTTTCCCACTTGCATAAAGAAAAACATTCCATTTCAAGATAATTCGTAGTATGCATGTTTTGGTTTACTGATATTGTGTGTTGATGGTCTGAGCTGGAAATAAATCATTTTAAATTATCCATAAATATTTGTTGCTGCACTTGGTTCTGTTACACATATCGTATGTTTTATTTTATTTTTTGTATAAGTGACAAAATATTAAGTTATATTTTCTGATATTATTTTATAAATGCGCCATATTACATCTGCAATATTCTGGTACATGTGAAAGAAAAAGTAAAACACTTTAGGATTAGACTGTCACAATTTCTTACCCATGTGTCATTTCTCCTGTATCCACGGCCTGCGTTCAGTCTCTCCTTTATTAAAGCTCTCCCCAACCCCGAACCCTCTCCACGAGTCTTCTTCTTTCCCATCTTATATACTTTTACACGGTTAAACAATCGTATAAATGTGTTCGTGAGCTGTTCGTGGACATTAGAGTGGACAGAACTTCACCCATGTGACATGTTTGTTATGGTAGAGGAAGGAAGTCATACGGAATGGTCTATGAGATAAACTTCTTCTTCAGAACCTTAATACGTTTAGATCCCGAATATAATTGATGTTCTTTAAGGTTCGTTAATTTTATTCCAGCGCATATGTTTACAGTTTAAAGGTTGATAGAACTGACTGAGGGGGAAAAAAAGCGAAAAGACAAATCGTCGCTAAACTTTTGGTTTGTCCCAGGTGTCTCACTAAAATATGTCCGCGGAAAAGGTAAGCACTTAAAAAAGTTCCGGATGTAGAACCGTTTGCAAACCGCTTGTAGCCACTGAACAAACTCTGACTGTTCGCTTGCCACCAGCAGAGGACATCACATAACAAGTTTCAGATTCGCCCAAACCCTTCTTCTTCTCCACGCCTCTCTAGCAGCCGAGGGACAATAATTATAATACATTCAGTAATAAAAATATTTAATTATTAATTAATGTGATTAATCGCAATTAATCGTTTGACAGCACTACTATATTTATATATTTAGAGAGAGAATTAATCCATATATTTTTATAAATTATATATTGGTTATTTTAATAAATTTAAAATTGTATACAAATAATGTTATATAATTATTATTATTAATATATTTAAGACTTGTAATATAACCTATAATTAACCTATAATAATAATAATAACAATAATAAATATATTATAGGTTGCATGCTTTAAAATTCATTATTGTAGAACATGCAATAATAATAATAATAATAATAATTAATTATTAAATAGTATTATTGTTACATATAGGCTAATATCAGGTTGTATACGGTTGCATTACTTTTTATATTACAGGCTCTATTACATTTTAACGTTATATAAATTCAACGAAGGTTTTGTGCTTTGTTTCACATTGAAATCAGTAAATATTATATTTGCTGTGAAAAACATTTTATTGGTCCCAAACTTATCAAAATTAAATCATGTCTTTACTCATTGACATGCGCATAAGTCTATACATAAATGAATGACAAATAGGCCGATATGAAACACTTAAAATAAATAAATGAATATCCTTAATAAATAAATAAATGGAAACATGAGCAACAGCTGAGTGCAAAATCCCAGAGAGTTTTAAACCCAGGTTTTGGTATCGTCGTCACTCTGTCGACCCCTCCGTGAAGCTGAGGTGGTTCATTCCGATATATAAGTCGCTGTTTCTCGCTTGTACCGTACAGTGTGTTTTTAGCGATACTCCTCCGCTCACATGTCTATGAAGTGCTCTGCAACTTTGAAAATGTCTTAAAGCAAGCCGATAGATGACTACAGCCTGTTTCGCGGTAAAATTTAGGCGTAATAGAATTACTAGAGTAGATTTAGCAGCTTCACTTTCCTCAACACGACCATTATGTTGCCTTGGAAGAAGAACAAGTTCGAGCTGATCGAGGAAGACAAGCAGCAGTCCAAGCAGAAGGGCTATGCCGTGAGCCTCAACTACTCCGCGCTCACCTCCTTCGCCAAATCTTGCCCAGAAAGCGCGCTCAACAGAGTCGGGAGCATGTTCAAATCCAAGAGGAAAAAGGTGAAGATCACCAACGAGGACCCCACGTACACGGTCTTGTATCTGGGCAATGCCACCACCATCCAGTCCAAGGGGGATGGATGCACGGACGTGGCCGTCAGTAAGATCTGGGGCAAGAGCGAGATGGGCAAGAACGGCACCAAGATGAAGCTGACCATCAGCTCGCAGGGCATCCGCATGGTCCACGTCGACGAAAAGGCAAAGAGACCAGGACACCTGTATTTATTGCACAGGATCACCTACTGTGTCGCAGACCCGCGGCTTCCCAAGATCTTCGCCTGGATCTACCGGCACGAGATGAAGCACAAGGCGGTGATGCTGCGCTGCCACGCCGTGCTGGTGTCCAAGCCGGAGAAGGCGAAGGCCATGGCGCTGCTCCTCTACCAGACCTCCGCGACAGCGCTGGCCGAGTTTAAAAGACTCAAAAGAAGGGACGACGCCAGGCACCAGCAACAGCAGTTGATCGGGGAGCAAACGATTCCCCTGGTGCCCCTGAGGAAGCTGCTTAACGGACAGTGTTACTACAAGCCCCCGGTGGAGCGCAGCAGGAGCGCACCCAAGCTGGGCTCCATCACGGAGGACCTGATCGGGGAGGAGGAGGAGGAGAAAGCCATGCACTTTGAGTGCGAGGATATTCTGGACACCGTCAGCGACTGTGTGGCCAACGGCAAGCAAGAACTGTGCCAGATTATCAATGACTTGGGCTCCATGAGTATAGGGAACGACGTGCAGATGCTAAAAGCCGATCTGAGGGTGACTCGCCTGCTGTCTGGGGAGAGCACAGGCAGCGAGTCTTCCATAGACAGCAACCAAGAGACCGTTTCTCTTGCCAATGGCACTGTGGATAGGAAAATGCAAGAAGTCGGTTGACCTTTCTTGAATATAATAAAGACACGATGCTTCGTGGTAAAGAAGAAAAGCGCTTGGGTGCACGAATGTGCCATTAAATCCACTTGACTTGAAAGCGCAACGTTAGGATTCACGGGGTGTGTTTTAAAACCTAGCGATCTGCCTACCTAGACATCAAATTTGGGCCAAAACTGCTGCTCTCTGTAAAAAAAAAAAAAAAAGTTTATTAAAATTTGATTGCCGCCTGAAGTAAAATCAAAGTGGTGCCAAAGTTATGCACAGGATCACCTACTGTGTCGCAGACCCGCGGCTCCCCAAGATATTCGCCTGGATCTACCGGCACGAGATGAAGCACAAGGCGGTGATGCTGCGCTGCCACGCCGTGCTGGTGTCCAAGCCGGAGAAGGCGAAGGCCATGGCGCTGCTCCTCTACCAGACCTCCGCGACAGCGCTGGCCGAGTTTAAAAGACTCAAAAGAAGGGACGACGCCAGGCACCAGCAACAGCAGTTGATCGGGGAGCAAACGATTCCCCTGGTGCCCCTGAGGAAGCTGCTTAACGGACAGTGTTACTACAAGCCCCCGGTGGAGCGCAGCAGGAGCGCACCCAAGCTGGGCTCCATCACGGAGGACCTGATCGGGGAGGAGGAGGAGGAGAAAGCCATGCACTTTGAGTGCGAGGATATTCTGGACACCGTCAGCGACTGTGTGGCCAACGGCAAGCAAGAACTGTGCCAGATTATCAATGACTTGGGCTCCATGAGTATAGGGAACGACGTGCAGATGCTAAAAGCCGATCTGAGGGTGACTCGCCTGCTGTCTGGGGAGAGCACAGGCAGCGAGTCTTCCATAGACAGCAACCAAGAGACCGTTTCTCTTGCCAATGGCACTGTGGATAGGAAAATGCAAGAAGTCGGTTGACCTTTCTTGAATATAATAAAGACACGATGCTTCGTGGTAAAGAAGAAAAGCGCTTGGGTGCACGAATGTGCCATTAAATCCACTTGACTTGAAAGCGCAACGTTAGGATTCACGGGGTGTGTTTTAAAACCTAGCGATCTGCCTACCTAGACATCAAATTTGGGCCAAAACTGCTGCTCTCTGTAAAAAAAAAAAAAAAAAGTTTATTAAAATTTGATTGCCGCCTGAAGTAAAATCAAAGTGGTGCCAAAGTTACAACCTGCACTGCAAACTTTTGAGTTCAGCTGATTCAGAGTGCCCACAAAATGCTGTCAAGATAGGCAGCTCACTAGGTTTTGAGACACAAGCCATGGAAATGTTTGTGGACTTAACAGACACTTGCACAATAATCCCTCATTAGGGGTCTGGATGGAAGCACCAGAGTTGCTCTGCGCAATAAGACGCTTACAGTCTCTGCTTAACCTCTCTATGGTGTAAGAGGTTTTAGGAATGATCTTGTTTACCTAATAAGTTTCCCTCAAGGAAATGCCTTTTTCTGTTTCTCCTTTTCTTTCTTTTTTTAATTGAGAAAAGCAACAGTCCTGAAATATGTAACTCAGACTTTCTTTCTTTCTTTCGAAAGAAGTGGTGTCTAAACTAACTGAATGAGCTACAAAACTACTTTCCTTTCAGGATGTTCCATTCATATTTTTCCCCCTTTTTTAATTTTGCACTGTGGTGGAATTCAGACAAGTATTATGTTATTATTTATGTGCATAATATTGTTTTGCTATATATGTTCTTGCAGACATAAATGTTTTATCTTTGCTGTGCAAAAGAGACCATTTTCCTGATGTACAGAGATGTATATATTAAATACATAATGTGTAAACAAAATGCATTATTTTTTAAACAATGTGGTTTGTTTCTGTGAACACCAATAAAATTGTAAAATGTACATCGATGTCGAACATTATCTGCTATGTTAGCTAAAGTCAAGTAGAGTTGTTTTTGACTGATGGTCATTTTGACCCAGAGAGGATTTTCTTGTTACTGCATTAGACTAAAACTTACTGACTTTGCTCACACAGGGTATAACAATATTTTAATCATTTTTATACTTTTGGGGGGATTTTGGTCCCACACTAGTGATTGTCAATCTTTTGTCAACTTGTTTTCTTTCACTTAGCACAGGTTTAATTTCTTTTTGGAACTGATTGGGCATAGGCCTCGTTGATCTGCGCTTATGCACCTCACTTTTTTGTGGATCATTTTGGCAGTGTTCGCTCAAAACCTGAGGTGCATAAACTCAGATTAATGAGGCCTACAATCAATCTGTTCCAAAAAGAATTTTTAAACCTGTGCTAATTGAAATAAAACAAATTGACAAGAAGACTGAATCCAAATATTTGGTGATAATATAGCATAATGAAACATTTACAAGCCGGTCAATTTTGACTGGGAACACCAAATTAGATTTTTCAATCCAGCCCAACGGTAACCTGAACTTCCAAACAGGCTTAGCTGTTTAAATTTGCTGTCTCATTTACCTGTGTTGCTCTCAAGTGCGCTTTCAGAAGCATACAGGCACCGTATTACGCTCCCTTCGGAATCTCACAATAGCTGGCACGTTTTCCATTGCCACTTGAGGGGGAGCTGCATATTCCCTGCGGTGAGAGTGTTGATGGGAGTGTTAATAATACTGGCAGAGCTGTCACTTCCTACAGCAGTAGTGGCATAAACAAGCAGCTCTTTATTACTGTACATGTTCTGTGGCCTCCTTTCAGATCTGCAAACAAGTGAAAAATTATGGCGGAGAAGAGAAGCACAAGCAGAATATAAATAAACAATTTCATAATATGCTAAACTCATTATTAGACCAATGAACTGTCACTGAATTTAATGTGGGTAAAATAACTGTTTGTAGTTGAGAAACAAACCTACTTCCTAATTAGACATCATAATATGCTCTAAAATTTTCAGCAGTTAAAGCATCAAAGCAGTTCCAATCCTTTGCTCTCAGTTTCCCACCTCCATGGCATACACCATCAAAAGCTTCCATATGCATATGTAACGGTACAACACATAGTACAACACATAGGGCAGAACAATAAATGGGTACGCTAAAATGAGCCTGTATGTAATATAATTGGCCCATGCAGCAAGGAAACCTATTACCTATCTAATAAAATGCATTTCAGCTTCTATGCTGGTACTTCCTTTATGGAGCTTATTAATTGCAATTCTCAAAATGTACGTTCAATTGCAGATGCATTAACAGATATGCCAGCATACTTCATAAACGATGTAGGTCATGGACGCATTTAAGAAATGAGCTTTATTCAAAAATGAATAAGGATAATTTGGTTCTTCCAGTTATCTAGAGTAGATCTTGTAGTTGTTTTAAATATATTAAGCAAGTTTTGTATGCAAATGTGTGCAAAAAAAGATGCAACTTTTTAATATGTGATCCTTCAATTTAAAACAAAATTCAGTGTAGAAAGTTTCATGTTTAAAATCAAAGTCCCCCATTTTTCATTAATGTAAAATCCATCTTGAAGTGAACTTTGTCTCTGGTGCTCTAATAGAAAAGTGCCTAATTGATTTAATGGCTCATGCGTGAAATTAAATGAAAGAAAGCGCATTATTGGAATGCATCAACTGTGTTGATTAACTAAATAAATAGCGAGAGGCAAATGTTAAAATCTTGATATCTGCCTCCGCAAGGGAATTCTGTTTTTAATGTGCTTTTTTTTTTTGTGGTGTTGCATCACTGTAGTTTTTCTGCTGAGACAGGGTTTGGCATGGCCATTGAAAGCAATATGAACTTAAATAATGCATGCTGTTGTTTAAAGCCATGCAGTCACACAGGTTAGTCTCCTGTTACACCTGTCTAAGAAAAGAACAACTCACCCACAGTCTCCCTCTCCCTCGCTCTCTCTCACACACAAACACACAGGATTCCCTGATGTTTTGCGTCACATTTTGCATTAGTGCATATGCACAAGCCTTAAATATGCATTGCCGTCCCAGTAACCCATCCGTGGCAATTGTTTATTACAGAATCATATTGCTTTATTTTGATCCCATTTATTTATTTATTTAGCAAGCAAACTGTCATAGTTTCATTTAAATCAAAGTCAAATACATCAAAAGGTTCAACTTGTTTGGTAAAACAAAATAATTAAACATTTTAGAAACCATTACAACATGACAGAAACAAGAACAACAACAACAAAAATACAAAACTGTGAAGACCTTTTTTGTTTATAAACACTAGGTTTGTGTCTATACAGAAAATGGCTTTAAAAATACAAAATAACATATGCATAGACAAATACTATCTAATCTATAATCTAAATGTCAAACTTGTTTGTTAAAACAAAATAATTAAACATCTTAGAAACCATTACAACATGACAGAAACAAGAACAACAACAAAAATACTAAACAAAACAAAAAAATGTTGTCTTTTTATTTATAAAGACTAGGTTTGTGTCTATACAGGGATAAGTTTCCCAAAAACAACTATAGTCATAAGTTCCGTCTTTACCATCATTAGTTCAATGGAACTTGCAGCAATAGTTAGACAAAAAAAAGTTCTATCCTTTTTTTATTTATATACAGAACAAAACAAAACAAAACAAAACAAAAAAACATATATATTCAAAGTTAAATTCATCAAAAGGTCCAACTTGTAATATATATAGGAAAAGGCTGCTTTTACACAGAGAAAACAATTAGCATGATTTTGGAAATTTGGTGAGAACCAACAGATTTTCCACCCACAATCACATTTCGAGGAGAGATAGAGATTGTTTTCCATCTGTCAGAGCTTTATGTTCACCACCGAGGGCTCCAAACAATATTGTCATTTCAAAAACAAGGCAAGAGTGCAAACAATTATCGCGATGCTCTTAGTGTGGGTGTCATCAATACATACACAGTCACAGAGTTTGTCTTTCACATCCTGTTCCTGTCATGCCCACCTTTTCATGAGTCAGTGGCATCGTCTCAGAGAGCTCATGAAGTTTTAGCACTATAGGGCCTGCACTAAGAAAGAGGCTCCACTCTTAAATGTCTTCTACACAAATGGTTCCCCCAGAGAGCAATACATTTTAGTACGGCTATTTTAATCCTTTTACTTGCAGACAGGAAATGGAATAATAACAGGAAAACGGGAAGAAACACTGCAATCTGCACACTTAGATTGGGAGATTCCATGGAAATGTGTCTCTCCAAGGGTTCATATTTTATTTCCACTTGGCCAATGTGTGTTTTGTAGGACTCAACACGGCACCTGCTCAGTCACGTGCAATCAAAAAAAGACAAGAATCAACTGTTACTGAAGTTAATAAAAAACAAAATGATGCAAAGCAGCATGTCAGGTCTCTTGAAATGAAATAACACATTAATGTACAGTTCTCTCACTGCAAATAATAAATGGCATAGTTGACTTTTGAGATGTTTTGAATGATATACAATTTATTGTGACAAAGCTTACGCCTACATCAGTTAACTAGCTGTTAATTAAATTAAATTAAATTAAATTAAACAACAAACCAAACAACACAAAAATGTTCAGTCCTTTTTTATTTATTGTTCCTATACAGAAAAGGAATTTAAAAAAATGACAAAATAACATCAAATACATCTAAATGTCCAAGTTGTTTGGTAAAATAAAATAATTAAACATCTTACGAAACCATTACATGACAGAAACAACAACAAAATATAAAAATTATATTTATATTGTATATAAAAATATTATTTATATTTATTAAAAATATATATTCATAATATATTATATATATCATAATAATTATAGTATTTTTTTTTAGAAAGACTAGGTTTGTGCCTATACAGGGGTGTGTTCCTAAAAATTGAATTAAATGAATACATTTTTATATCATATTTTAAAAATAAAATAAATAAAACAAAATAATAAAATAAAACAAATAACACCATAAAAATATCATGTAAATAAATAAATACATACATAAATAAAGATTCAAAACAGTGTGTCGTGCTGACTTCATTAATTAAAAGCAATAATAACAATTAAGTGTCAGAGGACAGAGGCACAAAGCCATGAGCTGTGCAAGTACATAAAAATAGATCATGTCCAGACAGCATCACACCGCCCAGTCACAGTTTATTTTACTACATGTAATATTAGGATTTTATTTTTACTCCTGTATATACTGAGAACAAACAGACACACAAACATCAGTAGATAACTTGCTCAAGACCAAAACAAGATCATTGTGCCAAGCAGGGCCATTTTGAGTACTTGTACAGAGCTTTTCACCATACCGATCATCCCAAAGCAGATTTACAAATAGTGCCTTGCAATCCAACAAAGATTAAATAGCAGAAACACCAATAAAAGCTTGTACCTTTGCTAATACACACATATACAAGAACATTATCTGTAATCTGAAGCTGCTTGAGTATTAACAGGATAGTTTGGCTTTAAAGGGATAGTTCACCCAAAAATGAAAATTCTTTCATCATTTACTCACCCTTCCAAACCCGTACGAGTTACTTTCTTCTGTTGAACACAAAAGAAGATATTCTGAAGAATGTGGGCAACCAAACCGTTTCTGGTCCCCATTGACTTGCATAATCTTTTTTGTCCATACTACAGAAGACAGTGGGGACCAGAAACCGTTTGGTTACCCACATTCTTCAAAATCTGTTCTCGGCACAACTTGAGGGTGAGATGATGACAGAATTGTTCCATCTCTTTGATGTGCTGCTGGCTTGTAGGAGTGCAAACCAAGTAAACGCAGGCGAAAGTCTGCTACGATGAAAAAATCTGGTGGAAGTCTTTGCATTACCCATCAAAGACCAGTTTAGGAGTTTGGGGCTTTCCTCTGTGGTATAGCTTTGAGGATTTTGCAACAAGACAACAGTTCATGTTGAGTAATTCTAACAGGTGACTCAGCAGCATATGGCCTGTGGTCTAAAAGTTCAACATTCAAATCCCTGAGAATTTTACAGCAAAATTGAGGTTGAGGTTGAAACTTGAACAGCATTCTTATCAGTCGTTTATTTCCCTCTGATTTATTGTTAGGGTTGGGATAGGAGACAGTTAAGAAGCTTTGGTCCAGGACCAACAAAAAAAGATGTTAGTCCAGGAACATCTTACTTGGCAAAATCATGGTAACTCTTGGATATGAAGTGATTCACTTTGTTTGCTCATGTTGACAAATAGCCCGAAAAATCCAGCTAAGCAGATCAGAGGATGAGAAGTGAAGAACTCATCGATGTCAGTCATCAAAAGCAATGTTTCCTGAAACCGAGTAGTAATGCACACCTCTTTAATTTGCACTGTTATACTATCTCCCTCTTGTAGTTTCACACGAATGTACGTATGCAGTTATGTGTAAACTTAATACACATTCCTGGTCTCACTGTCTCAAGTCAAGTCAAATCAAAAAGTAAAATAAAATAAAATAAAACAAAGCAAAATAAAATGAATTAAAGTAAAAAGTAAAGTAAAAAGTAAAGTAAAGTAAAGTAAAGTAAAGTAAAGTAAAGTAAAATAAAATAAAAGACCTCACTGGCATCGAGAATAATTCTTTACGGAATTGAGTGGGAAGTAATGTACACCCCTTAAATTCTTTTGTACTGACTGAACTGAAAAATGACTTTAACCACAATTATTTTTATAGGTTTTACCCCTGGAAAATAATATAGAGCTGGAACAGTAGAAAGAATGTCAAGCGAACTTTTACTGATGGTACGCAACCGGAAATGTTGGGATGCACTGTAAATACATTCAGAAATGTCAACAATATGTGGCTGGTGACAAAGAAAGCAACATCTCTACTAAATCCCCTGCTGCATTGTTCAGAAAAGTTTCCATCACTGCTAATGTAGAGAGACAGAGGGAGACTGTTTTAAAGTAAATCGCCATCACTTCCTTCCTGTTTCCTTTCATTCCGATTTCCTGTGAACTTTGTAAGCAAACAAGTCATGATTAGATTCACAGGGTCCCAACGCAGTGTTCACCGCTTCTACATACTGAGTGGAGGATATCTACTGAAGTCTCTTATGCTCACCAAGGTTGCATTTATTGATTTAAAAGATTTTGAAATTTCATTACAATTTCTATTTGAATATATTTTAAAATGTAATTTATCTCTGTGATGCAAAGGTGAATTTTCAGCATCATTACTCCAGGTTTCAGCATCACATGATCCTGTAGAAATCATTCTAATATGCTGATTTGCTGCTTGAGAAACATTTTTTACAATTATTTTTTATCCCCTTTTTGTGGATTTTATTTGATGAATAAGAAAAGTTTAAAAGAACAGCATTTATTTGGAATAAAAATATTTTGTAACATTATGTATTTCTTTACTCTCATTTTTGATCAATTTAAAGCATCTTTACAGTATCTGAATAACAGTAAAAATCTCACTGAACCCAAAATATAACATGTATAATGTTTGTTTATAATATACATTTAAACCAGTGTTATTTAAGTATCACTGAGATACTATTATAGTTTCGGATTAGTTTAAAATTAAGATGTAGTTTAGATTAAATTACATTTTAAAATACTCGTAATCAGACTACAGTTACCTTTTATTGATTACATGATTACATATTATTTACACAATAGCAATACATTATCCATAATTTATTGATTTTCCCTAATTCCTCTTTTTCATCTTTTAAAAGTTCCTGTCTAAAATAGCCAACTGCTTATACATTCAGAGAGTCTTCCAGTTTTGTGGACATTCACACAAAGAATGCACAATTTTAAAATGCACAAATTCACATGATTTCTTATTTACATGTAATGTATTCGCAAACTTTTTGGTCATCTGCATCTTTCACAGTAAATGTTTTATTTTGATGAATGCTATTTTTAAATTCTTATTTTTTTAATTTTACATTTTTATAAAATTTGTTTATGATTTAATTCATTAAACCCCCTGCAGTTCCTTTACAAACCCCAGTTTGGGAAACTTTGATAATGTAATGTAATGTTTAATGCATTGCAATGGGAATGGAATATATTTTCTCATTCTTTGTATCTTTATATATATGTTACAAGATTATCATATTTAAATAAATGTGATAAACAACTTAGGTCAAACGTAATCTAAAATTAATCAAAAAGTAGTCTGATTACATCACCTAAAATGTGTCATGACTCATGTAATGGATTACGTTACTAACTACAATATTACAATACAGCTCT
>NW_015653460.1:1243594-1249341 GCF_001515625.1 Sinocyclocheilus rhinocerous | reverse complement strand
CTGCCACCGACACACACACACACACACACACACACACACACACACACACACACACACACACACACACACACAAACAGGTCATTTTGTTGTGTACATATGCTTAGAAAATAAATAAAAAACAAGACATTTAGCAAGAATATAGAGCAGGCAAAGCCGCCAGCCTCACTGTCACTTGCCTGATGTTTCAAACTTGAAATAAACTCTAATTCACTCTGCATGACAGTTTTGATCCTCGGCTGTTTTGCTAAACTGCCTCAAGTCAGTTTGCAACCGGTTTGTCCCCTTATATAATGCCAGCATGCCTGTGAGCTCTTCTGCATGGAAACACAGCCTTGAAGTACAGCCAGAACACAGTGTTATATCACTGTTATGTAGTATTTCAGGTAAGACTTATGACTAGACTGCAGCTCTGTGTGCCAAAAGTTCAATCGTGCACAACAACAACAACAACAACATATGTGCTTTTACCGTGCTTTTATCATTACATATGATAGTCAGGCCTGGAGAAAGGTAGTGACATGTCAGAGTCTGTGGGCTGAACTCTCCGTCTGACATGTGCTTGTGAAGTCTCATGCAGCGTCAGAGTATTTTACATCATACTTGTTAAGCTTCACATTCCAGTGAAGTTCAAGAAGATTTTCATCATACAGAAAATACCAGTTTGAACAAAACCAGAGTCACTTTTTATCTTCCACAGAATGCAGTTTAGTTGTCTTTATGCTATATATATGGTATATGCTCATCAAAACTTTATTTATTTTATTAAAAAGTTATTTTAAATTGTAATAATATTTCATTCATGTATTTTCATAGTATTCTTCAGTCTTCACATAACTATTTTCCATCTGAATATATTTTAAAATGTATTTTATTCCTGTGATGGCATTTTTGGATGATTATTTTTATAGGATTTTATTAGAAAGATTAAAAACAGCATTTATTTGAAATATATATATTTTTTGTAACAATGTGAATGTGTTTACTGTTGTCAGGCCTGTGTTCCTGTCCTGTGTCTTGTGTTTTCCTCCCCCCCGTGCTCCATGTTCATTTTATGCCCATGTTTGGTTTCCTTCCTGTTCCTGTCCTGATTGATTGTTCATTTGATCCCAGGTGTGTTTCCCTTATTACCCCATGTATTTAAGTTTGAGTCTGTGCAGTCTGTCTTTGTCCAGAATTGTACGTCTACCCCTCGTCCTACGTGTGAGTTCCTGCCTGTTCCGTGCAATTTTCGAGACATAATTTTTTTTTTTTTTTTATATTTCTGCAAAACTTATTTTGTGCTCCACATACGGAAAAAAAGACAATCATACAGGTTTTGAACAACAAGAGAGTAAATAATGACTGAACTACCATAATTTATACAGTTGTCTCTTTCCTTCAGTCTTTTCTAAAGCCTGAGGCTGATTTTCTCTAGTACTCCTTTGAACTTTTCATCAATATTTTTGACTTTCCCTGCAGATTCTGTGATCACCAGTTGCGTAATGATTTTGTGGCATGCATGATTCTCTCTGATTATCATCCTGAGAATGTTACATCATACTTGCAACTGGTTGATATAATCCAGACAACACAATAAGCATTTTATCCTGCAGGTCTGATGCCAGAGACGATGAACACCATTAGAGAGCTAAAGAAAGATGCTGAATGAACACACAATAGTATTTCATTTCTCAACCAAAGGAAGTCATTAGTTCTGTTCTAAAACCAAGTGAGCTGCCTACCTACACAACATTTTAAGGCATCAAAAGCATAGATGATTATGCTGCCTTCTATGAGACATCTTTGTGGCCAAATTCTAATGAAGATTCAGATTCAATTAGGAAACTGCTTTTTAGGTATAGCTCTATAGAGGCAGCTCACTAGGTTTTGAAACACAGCTATTGTGTCAAATGATGTGAAGCAATAATATATCTCCTAATGCACAGAAAACCTACACTGCTGTTCAAAAGTTTGGAATCAGTAAGATTTCTAATGTTTTTTAAAGAAGTCTATTATGCTCATCAAGGCTGCATTTATTTGATATGACATACAGAAAAAAACAGTAAAATTGTGAAATATTATTACAAGTTAAAATAATGGTTTTGTATTTTAATATACTATATCATTTATTTATGTGATGCAAAGCTGAATTTATCAGCCTTGATTAGCATAAGAAACATCTTTAAAAAACATTAAAAATCGTACTGATCCCAAACTTTTGAACAGCATTGTTTGTAATTTCACATTGAAATGTATGTATATATCTACTGTAATGATATACACTACTGTTCAAAAGTTGGGTGTCAGTAAGATTTATTTATTTGTTTGTTTATTTATTAATTTGAAATAAATAAATAATTTTATACAGCAAGGATGAATGAAATTCAATTAAAAAGTCGCAGTAAAAAGAGACACAAAACATTTATACTTTAACAAAAGATTTCTATTTCAAATAAATTCTATTATATTCTATTCTAATAGAATAGAATATAATTTAAATTATATAATTTAAATAAATTACAAAAACATTTTAAATATATTAAAATAGAAAAGCTTTTCTTTGTTTTGTTTTTTTAATAATTCACAAAATTACAGTACAGTACAATTCACAGAATACTGAAAAATAAAAACATGATAAATTACATTATTTTATATTATAATATAATAGATTATTAAAATGATATTTTATTATTATTTTATATTTTAATAATATGTCACAACAATACTCAGAGTCCTAAAAAATAGAAATCATAAATTATATTTAATATTATTTTATATTTTACACTATAGTATAATAAATTATTTTAAAAACTGTATTTTAAAATTTATTTTTTAAAATGTAAATAATATTTAACTATATTATTGTTTTTACTTTATTTTTGATTAAATAAATGCAGCCTTGGTGACCATAGAAGACGTCTTTCAAAAATATTTTAAAAATCCTACCGACCCCAAAGTTTGACATTTAAAATATAAGTTGTTCAAGCCCTTTTATGTTGCTCTCACAAGTTCAGAATGGAAATAACTGAATGGAAAAATATTAACACAGCTGGATTCTTTAAATTTTTTTTTTGCAGCCCCAAGTGATAGTACAGCTGGACAGTTCGATTTACTAAGAGGTTTGCAATTTGTGTTAAAGGGTTAGTTCACCCAAAAATGAAAGCCCATAAATTACTCACCCTCAAAGCATCCTAGGTGTATATGACTTTCTTCTTTCAGACGAATCCAGTCGGAGTTATATTAAAAATTGTCTTCAAGCTGTTTCATGGCAATTGTCATTTTTCAAGCTGTTTCATGGCACTCAGCGGGTGTTGCAGTGCTTCAGTCCACCTCTGAGGTATGCTAGTCTCGCGAGTTTGTTTATAGGAGCAAAGGAAGCAAAGTTTCCTTACTTTAGCAAAGGAAAACCAGTCACCTCTTAGCTTATCTCGAAATCCTCTGACATTCTTCTTTACAAATCCTCGTTTTGTACTTCTAATAAATGACCGGTGTTTTGATCTCTCCGCTGCGCTTCCGCGTTCATCACTTCTGAGCGGTACATGCGCAACGCCGAACTCATACGTCATGCGCCCGGAACTGCTTCCTTTTACAACAGTGAGCGCAAGCTAGATTAAATTGATTATTACGTTTTAAATATGGTTATTTTTCTTACAAAAACACATCGATTCGCTACAGGAGGCCTTTGTTCACCCCCCGGAGCCGTGTGAGGCACTTTTTTTTAATGGAGGGGCGCTTTTTATTTAGCTTCTTTTGGACTGAAGCACTGTAACACCCGCTGAGTGGCATTAAACAGCTTGAAAGATCAAAGACAATTTTTAATATAACTCCGACTGGATTCGTCTGAAAGAAGAAAGTCATATACACCTAGGATGCTTTGAGGGTGAGTAATTTATGGCCTAATTTTCATTTTTGGGTGGACTAACCCTTTAAGCTTATAAAAGTAAAAAGTAAAGAACTGAAAAACGAAAACAATTAGCCACATTCTGCCCCTAGTCTAATGGGGACACAGTGTGCAGCCTCCTGGGAAGCTCTGAAAGCAGGGAAAGTATTGGACTGTCAGCAAAGACCCACTACAAAGACTGTCCATTCATTTAAAGAAGGCCATCTAACAGTTTTAGCCTACTGTGAGTTGCTTGAAATAGGACACAGCAACAGCACCCACTTCCCCTGCACACCCTCAATGCAAACGTGCTAAACCAAAACACGCATTCGGTAAACAAGAGAACACAGGCTAAAAATAGAGCCGAAGCTTTCAGCTGTAGGCGCTGACTTCAAGGAAAAACGTTCTGGGACAGGGAGAACAGCTGGCGTCGCTTTCTCCAGCTTTGTTTCTTGCTCTCTAATAGAGAACGGAGGGAAAGGGACAAGTCGGTCCCTGAGCTGGATTCAACATGCTGACTGAGACTCATTAGTATCCACGCAGCTCTGCCTTTCGCAGGTCATTGGCTCGAACGTGGCTCGCAGGCCTGCTATGACAGATGCACAATGTTCTGATTTATAGCCAAGATGAGAGTTAGGGAATAAGGGATGGAGGAAGACACAAAGGGAGGAGGAGTTGAAGGGAGTATGGAAGCTTTGGGAGAGGGACTGATGCAAAACAGGAACCACAGAACAAGCACAGGAAATGAAGGAGATAAACAGGTGTAGTAGAGGACAGCGTAGGCGCCAAGGCATGTGGCTATTCCTGTTCTCCTGTCCCATAGTCTTCTGTAATGCATATTTCTATCTTATGATCACAAAAAAGTGACATAGTTCAGTTAAATATTATATAGTTTACTTATTTGGTAACTTGTTACTGTTAAAATTTTTGGGATCCGAAAGATTTTTTTAATGTCTTTGAAAGAAGTCTCTTGTGCACACCCAAGGCTGCATTTGATAAAAATAAAATAATAATAATAATAATAATAAATAAATAGAATTCTATTTTAATATATTTTAAAATGTAATGTATTAATAATAATAATAATAATAAATGTAATAAAATAATAATTAAAACCGTTGTGCTGCTTAGTATGCTGTGGAAAAACATATTTTTAATATTTAATATTTTGTTTATATTTTTCAGGATTCTTTGATGAATAGAAAGTTATTTTTGTAAGAATGTAAAAAGTCTTTACTGTCAATTTTAAACAATTTAATGCATTCTTGCTGAATAAAAGTATTAATTTCTTTAAAAAAAATCTTACTTTTTTAATCTTATTTTTTAAGTAATATATTATTTTATATAACTGTTAAGTATTTTTATTTAACGTTGTCACAATTGATACTGAAGCTTAATGTTTCTTACTTCACGATCAATTTCTTCTCACATAATGAAATATTTTTAACTCAAATCAATATTTCATGTCCACGTATTAATTTGGTAAGTAGCTATGAAATAAATATGACGATATACATTCAGATGGTCATTATCATAAACTAAACGCTTTCAGGTTGACCTCATTACTTTGCTGGTGTTTATTTAGCAATAATGATCAGCTGACTGTACATTTTCCTTTACTTAATTCAGTTTCGCAAACTTTAATGTTCATAAACAACCCTCTACATTGCGAGTAGCCTAAATCACTCGCATATGCGACTAAATCTTCACTCTGGGCGACTAAACGATGTCTAATATTAGCCAATGGCTAATAAATTCTCAGATTTTACTCGTCAGTGTGTGAGTTGACGCGATACATGTAAACGATATTCTTTTTTGTATTTTCCTACAATGAGTTCCTTTGGATTTTTTAAAGCTTTTAAGAACTGCCGGGTTTTTATATATATAT
>NW_015653460.1:1201587-1241386 GCF_001515625.1 Sinocyclocheilus rhinocerous | reverse complement strand
GTCTAATATTAGCCAATGGCTAATAAATTCTCAGATTTTACTCGTCAGTGTGTGAGTTGACGCGATACATGTAAACGATATTCTTTTTTGTATTTTCCTACAATGAGGTAACGTAATTAGTTACTTTTTTAGGGAGTAACGCAATATTGTAATGCATTACTTTTAAAAGTAACTTTCCCCAACACTGTATATAAACCTGTTTAAATATATATTTATATATATATATATCAGTCTGGTGAGTAAACTAACTAAATTTACTAGCCAATGGCGATTCAATTGCCAAGGTGTCCAGAGAGGGTTGATAAATCCAAGTTAAAACAAATTCAAGATTATACATTTGAGCAAATACAAACCAGCTGAAATTGTTCAGACATTAAAAGTTTTTCATTCTCTGTTAACGTATGACAGGAAACCTTAACACATTAAAATTACATCAACACGTGGCTTGCAACATTTCTCTTTACAAGCTGTACAAGCTTTCAGCAACTTTATAACGGTCTGTAATCCTTCCTCTTTTTCTTACAAGCCCCAGTTTTGTACCTCCAGCAGTCTGAAAGGCTCAGGCCACTGCACAGAGTGTAAACAGGAAGTGGATGTGGCGGTCTGAGGTCTCTGGGGACGACTGGAGGGTGAGCGGAGATCAAGACCGGCAACAGCAGAGGGGAAATTAGCGGACAGCTAGCAGCTAGTCAAAAAACAACTTTAGTCCATCTGACGAATGACTTGAGTGTTGGAGGAATGTCTGTGAAACAATGGCTTTGAAAGTTGATTTAGCACTGAAACAAAGGGATTTTTTCGTGATTTTCCTTTGGCAGGGAGAAAAGCGGCTGAGAGCTGCTACTGGATCAAACTAGCCAGTTAATGAGGTCATTTCAGTTTCTGTGTACAATATCAGTGTTAACTAGATTTTTTTTTTATTAGATGTAGTGGTGTTTGCTCCTGCAAAACTTGCTGCCATGATTGCTAAAGTGTTGTAGGTGACTGGCAGGAAAACAAACCACACAATTTGATGCATTATTAATGTCTGGAGCACAGATGGTGCAGGATGAGTTGCGTTCCTTATGTTTTCACTGCTTTATGTTATCAAGCTTCATGTCTTTGAAAGTACATGCTGCCATTTTGTTCCAACTCAGAAGACAAACCACACCGCAGGGCTTGAACGCACCTTTTACATATTGTTAGGTGTGACTCACTTCTATTATTTTGTGTTGTTCACATACATGCTCTTATTTTGAAGTCACACCCGTAATGTTGCAAATAACTTAGGTTTTTACCAGTGTGACAGGTTCAGACTGTCTCTGCTGTCAGGGAACTGACATTTTCACACCCATCTCACAGGCACTGCCTCAATTATAGTCAAGTACAGATGACTTCCCTCTGCCAAACACTTCTCTCTTCTCCAGTCAGATTAGAGAGTGTAAAGTTTCTACTACTTAAAGGTATAGTGCACCCAAAAATGAAAATTAGCTGTTTTCTCACTCTCAGTCCATCCAAGATGTATAGGTGACTTTTTTTCTTGAGTAGAACAGTAAAGAAGAGCGCTGAATGAGCTATCAAAACACACTATCATAGGATCATAAACGCTGATATTTTAGCACATTTAGAGTCGGACTGACTGAAAGTGAGTTTGACTGAGTAACTTGTCGATGTGTGCTGCTCAAGCTGTAAACTGTTTCAGACGGTGCAGTTCGATTTGGTGAAGTGGTTCAACTAGTTCACCAAAAAGAACCGGTTCAAAAGAATGATTCGTTCGCGAACCAGACATCACTTGACATCACTGGACCGTTTGCCTCAGGTAATAATGTTGTAAATAATGTTCAGTTTCTTGCACAGACTGATTGTTTCGCTTCATAAGACCTCAATATATCATCAGGAGCCATGGATATTAATTTTGTGTTTCTTGAAATGCTTTTTTTATTCTCAAAAATGGGTAGCCGCTGACTTACATTTTATCACCAAGGACCACAGTTTCAGCTAAAAATCTTCTTTATGGTTCAGGCTCCTATATCTTGGATGGCCTGAGGGCAAATAATTGCAAATTAAAGTGAATTAACAGCTCATTTTCATTTTATTTGTGAACTATCCATTTAAAACTGATGTACAATCAGTTCAAGGCAATAAACGTCCAAAACCCCATTCAAAGCACTAGGTGAAAATGTTAATGGAAATACCTTTTTACCTTTATGCCAGCTGCAACTCCTGGAGCAAAAAACACAAACAATTCCTGTAAGAGAATACTCACAGAGGGTAAAATGAGTTATTGTTATGGGATGAATATAACAGCCTCATGGCCAGAGGAAGCCAAAGTGGGAAATGCCCTCGATCTGCCAACATTTCAAAACAATAAGAACTACATCTGACTGACTGTAGCCTTCAAAATGTCCTGCTGGTTTCCACACAAACAACAGCCAGTATCTTTCTCCAAACACTTGATATGTAGTTTGCGTAATACTAGTTAAGATGTGTAGCAGTTGATTTTGGGAATGCATGACAGTCCTCATGGAAACAGTCGGCAGAGCTGTTTCTGCCCCCATCGGAGCGATATAGAGTTACGCCTCCACTAAATACGAGAAGCCACTGTAACAAACTGGGTTCAACTGTCCCTGGCAGTCACTACTGGTACAAGTCCGGACTTGTCCTATGAACACGAACCTTTGTTTCACACTACAGCCAAAAAAGAGTGCTGATGATGACATGAGAGTTTTACTCTAGTGTTAATGTGTCACATACACTTTCAGTTTTTGCAGAACTACAGTTAAAACTCCCAGAATATAGACGCTTACAGTAACTGAAACACACAGAGACAGCTGCACGCTGAAAAGAAATCCCTCTACACCTGCTACAAGTGATCAATTCCTCAAATTATCTCACAAACAAATGTATTCTGCTAGGTTCGACCCTGAGAAAGGCTGCAAGACTTGTATTTGTGGTTTTGAATTGGAGTTTAGCCCCAATTCCCAAATCCAAGAGTGTAATTATGTAACACTTCTATTTGGAATTCCAGTTTTTAAAGGAATAGTTCACCCAAAAATCCTATCATTATTTACTCACCTTCATTTTGTCCATGAAACACAAAAAGACATTAAGCTAAGGAGTTAATGACAGGATTTTCATTTTGGGTGAACTATTTCTTTAAGAGATGATTTTACAAAGATACAAAGCTGTCACCGAGGCACTACCCTGAGGTACAAAAGGTCTTTGTACCTTATTGACCCCTAAATGGTACATACAGTATTAGTACCCAAAGACACATAGTAGTACTTTAAAAGTACATATTTCTACCTAAAGTGTACATATTAGTCATTTTAATAGAGTGCCGCCTCAATGACAGATATGTATATTTTCTTCTCAGAGTGTACTTGGTTTTAAAAGTAAGGCTGCATGATTAATCGAATGCGATTGTCATGCGCATTTTACATATTTCATAGTATTCTAAGCAGTGATAAAGGCTATGTCGATTAGCATTGCAATATTATATACTTTATTATAACAAAAATGATAATAAGATGAACTCAGATAAACGATATATTGTCGTAGTCGTGTGTTTATTAGTCACGTTGAATTAATGAAAGCAGTTAAATCTTCTGTTTATTCAGCAACCGCTACAGGGATTTACTGGGTTTCTTCTGCGAGGCGCATTTGGAGTTTCCGCGCGAGAGCGCCCTCTGGCCTTAGGATGGAGATTTACTGCTGATCACAGAACCGTGCTTCACTGAAAGATACGCATGACAATCGCAGCTTCTGCCTAATCGCGATTTATCGCCTTTGCGATTTAATTTCGATTAATCATGCAGCCCTATTTAAAAGTAGTTTAAAGTTGTAAAACAATACAACTAGGGAGAATAAAACTAAAAGTAACCGGTAAGACCCAGATGAGATCTGTCGGAGTTTCATAACGCTGCATGCCAGGACTCCTCACTGAGCGACCATCTGTAACATTACCACGCTGCTTCAGAGCAACTTGGCTGCGTTTTGATTCACTCACACAACCACATGCAGAACAACACGAGGTCGAGATCACTGTGGGGAACAAACTGTAAAACTGGCATCTTCCTCAGCAAAGCCAAGATCATGAGAGTCAGTAATAGTAAAGCTGACTCAGCGAACATCAGAAGAAAATGTGCTTCACCGACAGGGAGTTTCACAGCCATTGTACATTGCGATTTTCCTGTGTATTGATCTTTCTCAGAGCTGCAAATTTCATCTGACCTTGAGTACAACACAAATTGAAACAAACAGAATGAGGCAAGGTAGTTTTGTAGCATCTAAGTCATAATTAAATAAAACAAAATAAATAAATTTTTTTATTGATTTATATTAACGTATATATTAATCTAATATAATATTTATTCATATTTACTATATTAATATATTTAACATTAAAAGCGAGTATAAAAACTATATACTGTTAATTTAACACAAAGTAAGTGTTTTAATAATTTGCTTTGGCTTCAGTACAGTGACACTAGGATATTCTATATCCTATTATATTGATTAACTTATACATTACTAAATGAAATTACATTCGTATCAACCTGGTGGCACTCATAAACATGATAGCTGATGCTGCAAAACAACGGAAGCTTAGTTTCATAAAGCCACCAAAACTGGGCCAATCCTGAAACTGGCCTTCAGTGAAAACCCTTGAGGTGTCTATTCCCAGCCTGCAAAAGCCTAAACAAATTGTGTTTTTACCCACTTTATAGGGTTAATATTTTTTTAACAATCAGCCTGCCAGCACAAAATCTCTTTGATACATGTCCTAATCGCATTTAACCTCTTTTATTTGGATATGAAGAGAATAGATCATGTTCTCAGCCACAGCCACCCTTAAAAACACATAACTGGATAATGTAACCCATTAGAAGTTGAAATCTGCTATAAAATATTTCATGTCTGTCTGCAGTGTTTGTGTACCAAGTTCTTGCTCTTAAGCCCATGTCTAAATAAATACCTCACTGAGCACTGTCTAGAAAGCGCCTACTTTATTCATTATGAAACTGAGACCGGTCTGTAACAGTAATATCACTAGAGCTGCTTTGTCAACACCTTATGCACAAGCAATGGAGTAATTATGGACTTATATTACAAAAACAAAAGCTTAATTACAGAACGTTCACAAGCTCATAAAGTAATATGAAATGTGCCTAATAAACATGGAAATGCTACGGTACAATGTCCCAATTAAAGGACCATGACATTTTCTCAATGTGCTAGCACATGAGAATAGCACACCTCTACGTTCAAGGATTTTATGGAAAGCTGCAGCATCTGACTTTAGAAATCATTGCTTAATTTAGAGGAATTACAAGGTTGCACAATTATACAAGACGCAGCCTCTCAGAAATTGAACTGATTGACCGACAAAAACAAAACAAACAGAAAAGGTCCTTGCACGCACATAAGTAAACACACACACAAAAAAAGCATTTCTCTCAATAGGCTTTGAATGCTTTCTTGTCTGCTGTCATATACAAGGCTGGAGATTTTCAAGGCTGGTAATGCACTAGGTAGTTTTTTAAGTTTTCTAATCTAGGTAGATTGGCTTTCTAAGGCAATCACTGTTATTTTCGCTCATACCTTTGCTCAAACCCCAAAACCCAAATATGAAACCGCATATTTCACGTAACTCATCCTGCAGCATTTCTGTTAAGGACAAGAATGAGAATCATATGAGGACAGCATTAGGAGAACATTTTTACCTGATGACAGAATGAGTCATTAGCTAGTATTTTCTGCATTCACATTCAACCTCACATTCCCAACCAACTCGTTTTACAACTTTGAACTATAAGGTAAATCTAAATGTTTATTCTTTAACCCATGCAACATCAACCCGTTAAAAATGTGATAAAAATCTATGGGGTAATAGTACCACTGGCCAACAAACCAATAATGAATAAAACACAATACCCATAAAAACAAATAAAGGCAATTTTGAGGTGATTCATTTAGGACAAAGCCAGTGGCAATGATAAAGCCTTTAAAACGCCCCACTGTGAACACAAACATTGCTTGAGTTCTATGCAGTGTGCATAACTGTAAAATTGTAGAATTTATGTGTACCTGACGCAATAACATGTAACACAAGCACATTAAATGGGAAAAACTAGAAAACGAAAATGAGGATGCAAAAGTAATCCTCCATTATAATCCGTCCATCATTCTGCAACACAAGTGGTATGTTTTTAGAGAATATTTAAAAGTTAAAATCACTTCAATTCAAGATCACTTGTGTTCCCTGATCAGTGGACTGTATCATAGGAAATCATAGTGAAAGTATAAAAACAAAACAAAATTAAAATAATCAAATAAAATAAATAAATACAAATAAAGAATGTTGTCTCTGCTGAAACAAACAACAAATTTCCTACATAACTTTTCTAGTTTTATGTTTCTCATATCACTGTGCCATCTATCTTTTTTTCTCACATTATGTCCATTAAGTCCTTATTACCCTGTCAGAATTTATTTGATGATAATGACAAACTGGCTTTACATTCCCTGTTGAAATACCCATTTTAAATCAGCCAGAGTTGGTCAGTCTTGTATGTTGGTTGGTTTTAGAGTGGTTTGGGGCACTTTTCAGCTGGTTAGGCTGGGAGACCATCTCAAAGTAGCCAGTCAGAAGTCAGAAGCTGTTATATATCAGTTTGTCAAATATATATCTAATATATTGATCTAAATTGATATATCAAATATAGAATTTTTTTATATACATCAAGAAGCTCTTATACCAATATAATTGATAAATAAAAAATAGTTGACTGGTCCTAGCTGCTTTAATCTTGTTTAACCATTCTCCTGGTGTTTATCTGGTCATCCAGCTGGTCTCCCACCTCAAAACTGGAACAGAGCATTAGCAATGTAATTGTTTGCTGTCACACCAAACCCTGTTTTGATTTTTTCGGGAAACAGTGAGCGCGAGAGAAAGGAGGGTGGTGCTATCCGTGTATTCCTTTTTTACCCCTCTAAATGGGCAGCTAAGTAGAGAAATTAGGCAGCAATAAAGCCTAAAATCTGCAGCTAAAAACAACCCCATGCCCCAGATCCTGGCCGTGCACCCTACCGCATGAACGCTTTCAAACCCACCCTTACCAAAACAGATTAATTGAATAACGAGTGGTTCTGACATGTTTTGTAGGTAACTGAGCCTGGCTATTGTATTTTAGTTATTTTTATCAAGATTATTCAGCCGAGCATGTTGCCTAAATCTATATTCTACCAGAGTTACAGAAGATGCATAACATGACCTGATACCCCACAGACCCCCACTCACACAATCACTGTGACATAATTACAACACTTGATCCGAGCTCACATCCTAATTTCATCAGCACTCATCAAGTTGTTTAGCAGCTAATGACCACATTCTCAATGGCTTTAAAGCCATGGCACAGGACATAGTTTAATTAATGCCTACAAAAGTTTGTATTGATACCCATGACCTCCATTTACGCTCTCATTAGAGAGAGGGGTTATATAAACACGGAGCTGATAATAGAGCACACTTTCAAGTTTGGGAAATCATTAGAGAGCATCCAAAAATACTCTAGAGAGCGAGAAAGAAGATTCAATCTTCCTTTCCTTCCTTTTCTCAATCCAAACCTGTGAATTTAATGGTAAAGTGTCACTGCGCTTTGTGACAAAGACATATGCACTGATAAATACAACCTATTTCTACTGTAGCACAAAAGCTAAATATTTGAGTCAGATTTGAGTTTTAGTGTATTAGAAATTCCCCGGTTTTCATAGCATCAGTCCCTGATGCTGCACATCTTGTGCATCCTATTTTTACACAGGTTGTACATCATCCCGGCTTCCATTAAAGGAGCGAACACGTGCGATGTAGTCACAACACAGCTGGGGATTTTACCCCATTTGGCAACACACCAAAATGAGACACTAAATTAAGTTACACTTACTGCACCACTGAGGGCATCCATCCTCATTAGCATGGCATGAAACACCTTACTGTCATTGTTGGCTCCGCCCATCCGTCTGTCGGCCTTGGGATTAACAAAGCAAGCTTGCAAGCCTTATTGTGACTAATTACAATGGTCAGAATAATAATTACGTTTAAATTCAGCGATTTATTTTTAATGTATATGCCTTACTGGCAGAAAAAATAGACTACAAAACCTCCTCAAGAAGATGCCCAAGTCAGATTTCAAATCTCAAAATCAAATGAATGCATGTTTTTTATATTTACTACAAAATATTTTCTCTAGAATGAATGAATGAATAAATCAAAATAAAATCAATCAATCAAACAAGCAAACAAAAAAACTTTTTAGAAAATTTTTAGCCAATTTAAATGTTAAAATAAATAAATAAATACATTTGCACTACTACTACTAATAATAATAATACAATTGTAATTTTAATCTCACAAAACCCCTAAAGAAGATGCCCAGGTCATATTTAATCTCAAAACCAAATGAAAGAAATACAAAATTTTACCTTTACATTATCTTCATCACAATTCAATATATTTTCCCAGGACTCTCTTTACCATTATGCAAAAAAATAAAAATAAAATAGGGTAATTTATGCTGATGATTTAATAATAAAAAAATACAACAATTCAAAATTCATTTGGGATTTTATTTCATGCGCAGGAATTTTCACCCAATTAAATTATTCAAAAATACACGTCAATGTCACAATATAGGTGTTGCCTCCAAACTACAATGTCTATGAAAAGCTCTGCTGAGAACTTGAAAGAAATTGACATCAAAGAGAAATATGTTTTCAGAGTGCCTCCAGTTATGAGTCTCTCAAATCTAAAGCAACCCTCCTTTGCAGAACCGCCGGATACAGGAGGGTTGTGTACAAATGCAATACAGAAAAACTGATTTTTGTGTCCAATAATGTATCCATTTTCTTCTTGATTGTGTTTAAAAACCGAGAATGAGTACGCCACGTAAGCATGTCTATACTTTGCTCATATGTTGAACGTTTCCAGGGATCAAATCACAGGCGCAAATAAGAGCAGGTGGCAACAATGAGTTTAAAATAAAACGCAAACGTAACAAGACAATTTGAAAATCTATTCTGGGCAAGACTGGAGGCGATAGGTGATTATTTTCTGTGACGGGGTGTAATGAGATCAGACAGAGATGTCTAGAGAGGAACGGGCAGATGTTTAAGGTGGGGGTCAGGGACGGCCAGCTTCGGTTGACTCACCATCAATTATGTTAAACCTTAACAGTTGTTTTTCCTGCTTAATGTCCCTCTCGTCTCGTCTCCTGAGAGCTTGAAATGCTCCCTGCAGGTTGTTGTCATATACTGTATCTGACAGCACAACAGTGACTAATTCAAACTTATTGTGTTTGGCTCCACAAACTGTTTTTCCTCCGAGACCTTTTGGTAATGACAAATGTGTCAAATGATTACTGTAACATTGTCCAGTAAACATGTGGCACTAACTGAGAAGGTAAGACTTAAAAGACAACAACAATGCTATGCTCAATTTTTGTATAGCTGGTATTAAAATAAAAGGATGGTTGGTAATTCCTACTATTGTTTCTGTTCCTCAAGGGTTCCACTAACATTTATTTTACATTTATTTGAGAACTTTTAAGGAATAAATACTTTGGAAAAAAATTTAATTGTATTGATGAATGATGAGACAGTTCACTAAAGTTCTGACTCATAAGAGTCAATTGTTCAGGAATCAGACTACATTGGTTGTACTGTATATGCTTGATTCACAAAAAAAGTACTGGTTCATAAATCGCATTGCAATTCACATTTATTTTTATAGTGCTTTATATAATGCAAATTGTTTCAAAGCAGCTTCAAAATAAACAACAAATTCAGCAATTAAAATTCAGCTGTAAAGCAGCTCTACAGAAGACAATAGAGTCATTATTCAGTTCAGTTTAGTTCAACGCTTATTCAATGTCATTCAATAACAGTGTCAATGTTTTAAGTTCATCAGTAACAAAACAAATTCAATTCTGCTACAGAGTAGCTCTACAATGGACAATAGTGCCATTATTTAGTCAATTCAATTCAAGTCAAGTCAGTATTGATTGAATTCAGTTCGGTTCAATAACATAAGAATCATTTGTTGGACTAAACTAGTTGCTTTTTTTTGTTTTTGATTCACCGCAAAGAACTGATTCATAAAAGTGATTAATTCTGTAATCAGACTAAACGCACTGTACGTTCTGCACTGTGAATTAGGTAGCAGTGTTGCAACGCCATAAAATAAGCATCACAGGGACACTGTGTCAAAGTACTTTAGTAGCCTCAATAAGACAGAAAAATCAATTAAATGGTTATGAAAGAAGAACATATTCTGGAACAAACAGGTCAACTGAGGTCTAAAACAAAGTGAAAGACAGCTAAGAGATTCACAAGCACATTTATCTGTTCCTCTAATAGCACCTTTAGCTATTGAATGACCACAATACACCTTTCTCTGTCCACACACACATTCCACTGAGTACAATCTACAGTCGCTGGGAGACTCGCCCATTTACCCTGACACGCTCACAGTTCATAACCAGTTATCACTTTTAGACCAATGATAGCCCACATTTGTTCAAAGCTACTGCACCACGCTGACCTTTAGCGTCGTAATTACAGTTTCTCAGGCCTGTACACCTTATCAAAAGCTACGTCACCTTAAATGGGAGAACGCAAAGAAATGAAATGGCTTCTGAGGGAGTATAAATTGCTGTCCTCCCCCAGTGTCTTCGTTTGATATCAGCGTGTGATAATTCAGCTATCAATTGATAAATGTCATCAGCAATGTGGCATTTGTGTGTCTCCCAGAGCAAATTTATCTCATCATCAGAGCTCAGTGCAGTTTCAGATTTATTAATGTCCCTGCCTGCATGACCCCGCTGTTTGTGTTTCATAATCTAGTTTGCCATCTTTGTCTCTCCCATCTTCATTGTCTTTCTCTTTCTGTCTGTAAACTGGACCATTTTTTGCCTTAAAGGGAAAGTTCTCCCAAAAATGAAAATTATTTTGACATTCAACCTCACACCGTTTTGACTTCACACCTGTGACTTTCTTTCTGCAGAAAAAACATAATAAGATAAACAGGTATTTTGACTGTATAGAAAAAAAAACACTTTAATCAAAATATCTTTGTGTTCACAGAAGAAAGTAATACAGGTTTGGAAATGATGACAGAACTTTCATTTTTGGGGTTTTCAACTCTCCCTTTTAAAGGTGAAGCTTAGTTTTATCATACTTTTTCTGTTATACAGAAACAGGAAGCAATTTATAGGTAGATTTCTCCCCAAAAATGTGGCTTTGTGGCAAATACTGTGAACCAATGGCATGAGTCTGGTACGGGACTATTGATGGGGTGTTCAGGAAACATTCATTATTTTTGGTGCAGAATGAAACACTTCACCTTTAATGAAAACCTCGCTGAAATGATATTTCCTTAATGTTAACTAGTCTGACTCACCCGCTAAACATACACCCATAACATGGAGTTCCTCACTATCTGACTTATCTTGGACATTGTTATCTGTGTCATAGAGTTCAAGAAGGATGTGTGACATAACTGAAGTGTTATAATATCTGGAAAAGCATTGCGAAATACAATTTAGTTCCAAGTTCCAATTGATTGTCAGATCTTTACAATGACTAAATATGGCAGCATTCAGATTTTACATAATATATTCAGTCCAAGGTTACTGAAGCAGAACCATACAGTATATGTGGCTTTAGGTTTAGAGGATTTATTTTATTAGAGTTCTGAAAGTGAACTTCCATGACCTACTTGTCCTTGAGATTTGGAGGATTCATTATATATATATATATATATATATATATATATATATATATACAGTTTAAGGTTACATCTGGCAATGTAACAACACTTCCTCTGGAAAGGACAAATTAAAAGAGTTAAATAAATTCTCCATTCATAATTTTATACCAGAACGTGTGACGATGCAATGTTTTTAGTATGCAAAGTCTTTTCTTGAAGCTCTGCAGAAGCTCAGCATGGTCTCTGTGTTTACAGTGAGCTTTATAAAGGTGATGCTGCGTTACAAACCAGCAAGAAAAGTGCAGTCCAGAGTGTTTAGCTTCATGACGTCAAGTTCTTGTACTAAATATAAAGGATTAATTGTGTCTTGCAGATGTTTCAAGGCAATGTCAATTAGTTTTGCAGTATAATATGGAATCTGAGATGTTTTTTTTTTTTTTCATTGCTGAATGATTAGTGTTTTAAACAAATTGGCTGTGACTGGTTCATTGACTCATAGTCACTAGTTTCATTACTGATTATAACCAGTGGTTTGAACAAATGGGTTGAATAAATATATGTGTGTGTGTGTGTGTGTGTGTGTGTGTGTGTTAAATGCTACTGTTTTTGACAGCGTTGACAACGTTTCTGATAATATGATATTTTTTGCATTTCCCTTACCGAATGTGCTATCCTGTCAGCAATAACCTGTCCATGATTACTGTCAGTTTAAGTGTCGGCGATGCAGTATTGCCAGATATTGCTATTAAAACAAACAAAAACCGATAAATAAATAAAAATAAAGCAAAATTATTTCAAATCTAACATTTGAAGTGGATCAAAACCTTTCATCAAAGTTGTCCTAAAAGAAGTAGGTCATGAAAGTTCACTTTCAGAACTTTAATTCCCATAGCTTAAGTTCACTTCTAATATATCAGCTGCAGTCAGTGTGGATTTATCACTGTGCAGACTTTATTAGTTGGAAGAAAGTTTTTGAAGGATGAAATAAATCGGCTTTAAAATTTCTGACACCAGAATTACCATCACACCAGATGATAACTGCTATCTGGTGCATCACACCAGACTTTATTAAGGAACATCTATACAGGTATGTGTGCTGAATAAAGGCCCGCAGAGAATAACCTGAGTGAACTGCAGTCAGTATATGGAGTACTCTGAAATTATAACATTTTTTAATGCAGCGAGGAAAACAAATGCTGGTTGTGTTGCTGTTTGACCTAGAGGCTTAATGATCAACATTTGTTGGTCATGTAAGAAAAAAAAAAAACACAAGGGATGGAAATAAAAAACAGAGGACATATTTCTTACTTTATGTGTAAGCTAATCAGGTTGATTCATTCATATTATTTACATTTTTATCACATACAATATATTTTTACACTGTAAAACCTGTTTCACATTGTACACACAGCTGCACTTATTTTATTTTATGTAACTGATCAAAATAAACAGAAATACTCCAACCCAGAAATCACTGTATTTTTTGCATGGAGCTGCAGTTTTCTTAGCAGAAATGCTGTCAGTGTAAAAGCACAACACAAATCTGCCATTGCAGTTATGCTGCAGAAACAAAGCATTTGTGCTACATATGCATGCAGTGTGAAACAGGCCTTATTTTATAGCTTATGTGCCGTCATTTGAGTTTCAGGTTCCTGGTCTGGATTTTCTCATATAGCACTTTGATACTCCTGCTGAACACTTTCAGTGCTGAGAGGTGAAAATGAACCCTTTGAAGATCACAGCTTTCAAATCTCACTGTGGCTTCCAAAAGTCTCCCTGAGCCGAAGAACAGAGTCTAAACTTAGTACTATGAATCAGATCATAGCTTCTCAAAGCATAGAGTCTAATCTCTTACCACAGACAAGTTGGATGTACACGGACTTCCACTTATCTGTGTGCTTAGGTCTGGGCAATTTAAAGCACATTCATTCTTAAAGGTTAAAAAAAATCTAGAGCAATTCTGAATATCAAAGGAAAAGTTCACCCAAAAATGAAAATTTGCTGAAAATGTACTCACCCTCAGGCCATTAAAGATGTAGATGAGTTTGTTTCTTCATCCGAACAGATTTAGAGAAATGTTGCATTACATCACTTGCTCATCAATGGATCCTCCGCAATGAATGGGTGCCGCCAGAATGAGAGTCCAAACAGCTGATAAAAACATAGAAAAGCTTATTATTATTTATTACAAACACAGCTTTTCGCTTCACAAGATATTAATTGATGGACTGGAGTCATGTGTATTACTTGTGAATTACTGTGTTGTTTTTATCAACTGTTTGGACTCTCATTCTGATGGCACCCATTCAGAATACATTTGTGATCAAGTGATGTAATGCTAAATTTCTCCAAATCTGTTCCAAAAGAAGAAACAACTAATCTACATCTTTGATGGCTTGAGGGTGAATCAACTTTGAGCAAATTTTCTTTTGTTGGGTGCACTATTCCTTTATACACATGTAGCTTACAAAAGAAATTTCAAAGTAAACATTAACTCTGACATCCCAGTTTCTACAGTAGCTCTATTCAGGCATGTCTCTCCATCTCTCTAGATTCAACACCGCTCAGTGATTGGCCAGGCATAGCAACCTGCGAAACCTCTAGCACTTGCTTAGAAAATGACTCAACAGTTAAGTTAACCTTGTAAACACTTCATATCAGTGCGTTAAATGTCCATTTTAAGCACCAGCCAGGTCAAAGGTCACATTTTATGAAATCAAAAGAGGGATTTGAGTCATTAATCTTTTATATGTTGCACTGTCAGACTTAGCAAATAACAAGACGGATGACTATGTCAAACATGAATGCATGAAGAACAAAGCTATTTTGTTCTTCACTAATTGTAAATGTCACTTTTAAAAGGAAGACAGGTTCTGAGAATCATAACTGGATTTCAAGTATTAGCTTTCACAAAGTACAGACCATTTTTTACCACAAGACATTGGGTCAGTGCTCAGGCATGATGAATGAATGAGGTGAGCTGGTTTGGCCGGTATGCGATGGAATGAAGCACCTCCTGCTGTTGAGATGCATTTCCACCTGTAATCTTGATCAATTGTGACTTCTCCAGGACAAGGACAACCTTGGCTTAAAATTAGGAAATTTGCCTACAAGACCCTACGCTCTACCCAAAGTAAAATGTGACTTTTGTGTCAACTAAGACGAAGCTAACCACAAAAATAACCCTCGGAGCTTGATTTTACCTGCTATAAATTATGCAAATCAGTTAACAGCACAAGCACACAGAAAAAAATATATAATGCCAATTGTACAGCACCATTCAAAATTCAGGTCCCTTTTGAGTGACCTTTGATTTCAATTTGTCATTAACATGTAAACGGAATTAAGCTTGAATAAGTCTAGATTTATTTAACTCATTTAACAAATCGTTATCCTTCATATTAAAAAGATGGATGGACTGTAATAAAGGGATAAATCACTATCCTCGTTCTCTCTTTCAGATCTACTGTCAGCAGAATGCTGGCGGGCTCATGTGCTCTCTGAGAGCAGTGCAGCGTGGGAAGCTATTAGTGCTTTCTTCAAAATGCTTCTGATAAAGACACATGAACACAACAGAGAACAAAGAGCAAGTTTATTCACACCAGCATCAGGCTTGTAGTTTTATCTATATCTATCTATCTATCTATCTATCTATCTGTCTGTCTGTCTGTATGTATGTCTGTCTGTCATCTATCTATCTATCTATCTATCTATCTATCTATCAACAGTGTTGGGAACTAACTAGTTACTAATTGTAACTAATTTAGAAAGGCAATCAAAAAGTAATTATGTTATCAGTTACATTACTTTAATAAAGTAATTGAAATAGTTACACTACTTACTAGATTTTAAATAGTGTAACTTGTAATCTGTAAAATATCACATTTCCAAAGTAATCTTCCCAACACTGTATATACACAGTATATACACAATATAATATTAGATTTAATATTATAAAATAACAAAACAAAAAAATTAGTAAGCACACAGACTACAATACCTCTGCCTAGCAACCGAGAAGACAAATAAAACCTCTAGCCAATAGAGAGAGTCTGCTGGCATAATGAGAATGCAAAGAGTGTCTCTTGCACTAGACTTGCATCAGACTCAGCACCAGTCTTACTCTGAAAAAAAAAAAACTGTTGAATTGGCGCGCCTTTATAAACAAGTGATAGGTTTTGACATATGAATAACCCTGACAGCATACAGGTGTTCAGCACATCCTCACTGGTGTCAGACTCATGGCACTGCCAGGTGAGTTTCTCAAGGATGAGTGTGTCATTAACACGCTAAGCGTCATTTAGTCTGCCTCAAAATAAGAGCTACAGAACTGAACGTCAGTGATGCTGTCTTACTGAGCTAAGATAAGCGGCTTTGAAAATTGTTAATCTTTCATAGATTTATATAGATTGTGCTATGAATATGTTAAAAAGATAGATAAACTATTATATAAAAATAATATATATATATTGCATAATATATATGTATATATATTCATATGTGTATATATATATGCCTAGTATATAGTAACAATTAAAATTGAGAAATATTATTACAGTTTTGAAATAACTGACTTCCATTACTTTTTATTTATTTATTTTTAATCTCGACACAAGGATGAGTATCTAATTACAGAATTTATATTTCTATATTTCTATAATATATATATTTCTAGTAGAAACAGAACTCCAGAATCTGTCTGAATCAGCACATTAAACGACAGACATCATAAGTTAATAATTATAACTGATATCAGAGAAAATCTAATCCAAATAAAGATTAGATTTCATTTGGTTTTCAATTATAAGAGCTGTAAGATTGTGTCTTGGATTCAGCAGGGTTTCTTTTCATGCTAGGACATTAATAGCCTTTCCTTTTCACAACTTTTAGCACAGTAGCTGCGTGTGAAGCACTGGGCCGCTGTAAACTGTAAACTGGGCCCCTCTACTAAGCTTACAAAGTACTGCACATGTGTCAGTACTACTAAAATGCAATGGGGCACCTTGTCCTTTGAGCAATTACAAAGGAGCACTTCTAAAAAGAGCACAGGAGTATTAAAGGACCTTTAAATAAAGCGGCCACAGTTACTGGGTGAGACTGAAGGGTTTATTTATAGACAGCAGAGGAAGATCTAACGGTAACAGGAAGAGTCCTCTCAGGAACTCAGGGTCAATGCCGCTATCAGCCAGTAATGCAGTGTGCAGATCTCCTGTTTTTTTTTTTTTTAAACAACAATGGTAAAAACAACATTAAAGTGTATTTAAAAAAAAAATGGATGGATGCTTAATGGATTTGTGAAAAGAGGCCATTTCAAATGTTTGATGCATGAAAACAGATACCACAAAGCTTTGATGTGTTCCTTACTCATAAAACCGGACCAATTCAGGACAAATTCCATTAGGCATTCACATTTTTATGCAATTCCGCTGCTTGGTTTTTCCATTTGAATTTAAAAAAAGAAACTGGTGGAATAAAAACATATTTTCTCACATTTTCCTTTTACCTGTCTCATAGAAGGCAACTGAGGGTGTTTTCACACTAGTTGAAGCAAGTTTGGGCGAGTAGGGTGAAAATGATTCATTGCATGAGAATCAATCAATAGTAACACTTATGCACAGTTGTGAAATGCTAACTGACGCCCTACACTTTTGTGCAATGTTCTTAAACCTTCAAACATCCAAATGTATCTAACATGGATTATAAAACCGTTTCCAGTTGATCAAAACAGCATTCCAACCATGCTAAAATACACAATATAGCATGATACGATGCCAAACAACCACTAGCACTTGGGTACAACCCAAAAAGAGCAACTTAGTTACTATAGTTTGCATATTAATCAGGGATAAAAGAAAACATTTAAACATGTTAAATAATCACCTTTAACTTAATTTAAACCTTAAAACGGTTTCTAGATGATTACAGATCAGTGATTGGATTACACACATTGGCATTTAGCCAGTCATGTTTTATCACAAAGGTCTGTTACTTGCTTTGCTATTTCAGTAGAGTTTTTGAACAAATCTTAATTAAAATAAGGAATAACAAAGACTGGTTAAATCAGGTTGTGCCATTCCTCTTTGCCTTTTATATTATATATGCCTGACCTGTTAAGGCTAGCTAAGCCGGCTCTAGCTTGGTTATGTTGTTGTCAGTATGTGTCTCCTGTTGGTGTGTTAGACCAGTGACAAACAGAGCAGGATGATCTTCTAATGTCAGACGCAAAGGTCTTGCCACACAAACATGAGAAAGCGCTGGGAACACATTGCATTGCACTAATGGCCAACACTAGAGCAGCTTAATGACAAACACACACATCGCCTCTACATGGATAATGTTGACTGTTCAGCTGGGAAAACAGAAGGATGTGGTGTCACATATGAAATGAAGTGATCTTGCTAAAAGAGTATAAAATAGAGTCATTCTACTGAAAAGTAGAATCTCACAATCTAATACTCTCAATACAGCAGGAGTGCACTAGTGAAAATACTTTTGCACTTTTCTAATTAAACAAATTTATTTCAATATAAATAATATTTTCAGTATAAGAATTAGAGTTGAACTGAAAAATGTCTTAATATTTTGTATGTCCTCCTTTTAGAAATGAAATCATTGGAATGTTATTTTAAGCAAAGAGTTATTTACAGTAATTTGCTTGTAATAATTAGATTTATAATATAACTTCAAAAAACTATCTGAAATAAAATAAACCCAATGTTTCTTGCAAGTAAATATAAATGGCAAAAATGTAATATTATTCTAATTTATGTTTTGCCAAGGCTCAATATTTTTTTTTGTATTATTCTATTCTAATGGTGTCATCTAGAAATTAACATTCATGATTTAATTTCCTTGTGCCTGAGTGATTAGTCACATGGCTTTTATGGCACAGGTGATTGGCTCTTGCCAGTTCTGCAACTAGCATTGTCATGAATGGGGTTGCATTTTTCATGCTAGCTTTTCTGTCAGAAGAATCAAAGCTCATTGGCTAGGACATGGTGTAAGTCTTAAGCTCCAAAAAAAAAAAAAAAAAGATGAGTGTTACCTGGCTGTGATGATACAGCAATACCAAGACACCTTGCTCACATGCTCTTGGCAGCACTGCTATGTAGCTCCTGTTCCTCAGGAACTGTGAATGTCTCCAAACTGGGGAGTTTCTTTGTTGGGCAACAGCCGTCTCTATGTCTGATAACCTCCAGGACGTAAGCTCCTCGCACTTTCAACTTGAACAAGTGCCACTGAAAACAAAGAATAGGTTGCCAAGGAAGTCAGACTAACAGAACTTAAGAGAGAGAGAGAGAGATAGACGTGATATAAATAGCAGACCTTGCTTGCTAAGGTGTATTCTTTTTTTATTTGGATGACCAATGAGTGTTTTTAGAAGACAATGGTGTCCCTGGTTGGGAAAATCCTTGGAAGGGCTCCATCCAGTGAATGCTACTAATTTATGAACAAAAAGAGGTTGCAACACTTGTTTATGTCATGTTATCACAATGGTTTGTACATTGTGATCTCTCTGTTCAACACACATCATGTACTGTATTTTTAAAAGGTAAACTTTTGTCTGCCACCAGAAGAAATTTACCTTTACAATTACAACGGTAATTGCAGAAGGCAAATAGACTTGAAAAGTGACAGTTCAAACAAAAATTTAAGTTCTGTCATTGTTTACTCAAATACAGTATATAAAGTACCATTCAAACATTTGGGGTTGGCAAGAAGTCTGCTATTTGTGAATATTGCAAGGTTATTCGATGACTGAATAAAAACTTATTTGACAAAATAAGAAGTCTGTTATGCTCACCAAGGCTGCATTTATTTGATCAAAAATACAGTAAAAACAGTATTGTAATAAAAAATATTTTAAAATAATATTATTACAAATAACTATAATCGTGATCCTTCAGAAATCATGCTAATATGCTGATTTGCTGCTCAATAAACATTTCTTTTTATTATCACTGTTGAAAACAGCTCTTTAATATTTTATCTGGAAACCATTATATATTTTTATATTCAATGAATAGAAAGTTCAAACTTTCCTGTCACATCTGAACAATTATGAATAAAAGTATAAATTTTTTTTTTTTTTACTCTGAACGGTATAGTGTATATATTTTGTAAAAACAGTTTACTTTAAAAAGAATTAAGTCAGGTTGTTGACTGATGATGACCAAGTTTTTAATTTTAGGGTGAACTATTCCTTTAAATACAGCACAGACCTATAAGTGGTAAGAATCAACAGAACCAGCAAAATGGTTCTCAACATGTCTCATTTTGACTCAACAAACAAAGTGGAGAGAGTATATAGAGCCATCTGGAGGAAACAGGCTGAGATGAAGGCTAGACAACCAGGAGGTCAAAGGGTAAAGGGGCTCAATGCCCAATAGTGTTAAAGTAAATATCATTGTGTGAACTCTAAGAGAATATAAGAAGATTTCTCAATGCATAGCTGCAAATATAAGTGTTCTTTGTATGTAAAACATAAGCTAATTCAGAGGACCAATTCTGTCGGTTATTAGTCACTGTAGGCTGGATTCAAAAGGTTTTTATGACCTTTTTGTTTACATGTTTAAGTAGAATTGAGCTACATAACTCACCACAATGGCAAAGTGTGCAAAACGAACATTGTTATCTGATTCTTTCATTTTTCAAGGGTCTGAGGGGAATTCCTCCAATTCCACTGAAGCAAAGTATCTTAATTAGTAGATCACCTCTGACCTTTCTCTGTTATCCTGAATAAAAGCAAACGTAAGGGTTTCCTCTTTGCACAGCCCGATGTCTGACCTCAGTAAGACCCCTCAGAGAGTTTCTTTGTTAATTCTGGAGCACTGGCTAATATGAGGTGCTTTGTTTATGAACATTAGGGGGTCTACTAAAAATGGCATGGTGCAGTTATGATGCATGATGGGGGTGGTGTCGTCTGGGGCCGCTGTTCTTACTCAATACAGCCACATGTCTGCTCACAAGAACTGTATGCCGGTCTGCCACTACCTTAAAATAAAAGCGCAGCCTCATATTAAGTTTCCTCAAGCAATTGGTCTGATGAACGACAAGCAATAATAGGATACTTCACTCAGAAATTAAGTTTCATGTCAATTTCAAACCTGTATGGATTTCCTTAATCTTTGACTTCCATTGTATGAAAAAAAAAAGATATTTCCTAAAATGTCTTCCACATAAGAAAAAAGAAAGTCAGATAGGTTTGGAACAACATGAGATAATAACGACTAATTGATGGTAAAATTTTCATTTTGGGGTGAACTATCCCTTTAAGAATCTGCTGGTGAGGGTGTAATCATGTTGGACAATTGTTGTTGGGATAATATTGTAAGCTAGCTACAGACACATTGTAATGGGGCATCAGAATATTAATTAGATGTACAATACAGCAATTGTTGCACAAGAGGTGTACAATACATTGTCAGGGCAAGCCAAAAGGAATCTCCCCAACTGTACAATTCAATAATCAGAGCTCAGCCTGTTACTGCTGAAGTTGGATTAATGCCAAAGACACCAACCTATCACAGCAGAGCTCTACCTATCACTATACAGACCAGCCTATCACAGCAGAGCTCTACCTATCACTATACAGACCAGCCTATCACAGCAGAGCTCTACCTATCACTATACAGACCAGCCTATCACAGCAGAGCTCTACCTATCACTATACAGACCAGCCTATCACAGCAGAGCTCTGTCTATCGCTATAGAGATCAGCTTATCACAGCAGAGCTCTGTCTATCGGTATAGGGATCAGCCTACCAAAGCAGAGCTCTGCCTACAACTATAAAATTCAGCCTATCACAGCATATGTTTGTCTTTCGCTACAGAGATCAACCAATCACAGCAGAGCTCTGTCTCTAACTACAAAGATTAGAACAGACAGGTTAAATCATGCTACACTGTCTCTGTGCCTTTTATATTTATCCCAGTCTTGTGAGATATCTAGCCCTGACCTGTCTAAGCTGGGTGAGCCGTGGTTGTGTTGTTGTCAGGTGTGTGTCCTCTTGGGGTGTTAGAACACTTGCAAACATAGCAGGATGATCTTCTGATGTTGGTTCAGACATCCTATGACACAAACATGAGAAGAAAAAAACTTGCAGTAATTGCTTATACTGATAAAACTTATTTATTTATTTTCTGTTTATATCAGATTTTTAACTGTTATATATCACTTGTTTATATCACTTATTTCCAGTACCACTGGATGTTAGACCCCTTATCCTTTTGTATCTTTCCATCCATTAGAGTGACTCAAATGCAAAATTGAATCTTCAGATAAATTGTAATTGCCCTTGGCCTCATGGCAAGACACAGCGGCAATAAAAAAACAAATAAGAAAGGTGTATATTCTTTTTCAGTTTAAGAAGATTCAAAAGGAGAAATTTCTGTTTCAAGCTACTCAGTTGTAGTAGAGCAACCAAATTACTATATCAAATATTTATATTAAAATAAATAATCTAGATTTCATATCAATATACATATATTTATATTTAATATAAATACAATTTATTTTAAAATTCAAGATTGTTTACCTCGAATTTTATAATTTCAATTGTTTTACTGAACTCAGCTAGTGAACATCAACAGATCAACACAAACAGTGGGAATAAATTTTATATCCTACTCCAAACAGCATCAGTTATATGGAAGTATGTTAATGGAGACTTTTCCAAGGCCAAAGAGGCTTTGCAGATTAAAAAAATGATACTCAGAAAAGGAATTCAGTTTCATGCAATTCCATGGATCTCTCCCATCTGTCTTCAGAAGATACTTAGCAAATCTGATCATCATCATAGTATTTATTTACAAAAGGCTGGATTTGTTTGCTTAATTTTGGCACATATATAACCCCATATTAGTGCACATTTTTTAAATACACTCAAAATAAACTGTTAACATTTAGCACTGGTATTAAAAAAAGTTAATGATACATATCTCAGAGAGCACTGGCTTTCCTTACAACTAAAAGAGCGACACCTAGCTGTGAAAACTGAAAGTGCTTGTTTTGCTATAGCTGATCAGGTGCAATGTGGTTTTAAACTTCTGATATTATTTATAAATTCTGATTATTAATCTGTTATACACTGATTTAAAGTTAGATCATGTTTTAAAACATGTTACTTGAATCTGTCTCACACTGTGACCTATTTGCCAATAAGAACAGAACAGACTGTGAAGAATGCTCCTTTGGCTCATGTCTTCTTTCTATTCATAAGACATTTCCTCATAAATATTTGATGAGTACACAGTACACTGCACCAGTCTGGGCTACGTGAATCAGGGCAGTACATATTTGCACAGACATATACAGTACATTGCTAATACGTTGACATAAAGGTATGTTGGCTTACAATATGCAGGCACATACTCATTAATAGTAAATAATCATAAACTGTTCTTCCTCTGAAGCCCAATGCATAATTAGCCACATAATAAAACCGTGTCATAATTCCAATCTGAACAGTTTTCAGTGTTAACGTGCACATTCAAGCAAAAAGCAGTCAATCTACAACAGGATGGACTGATCATTGAGGGGGAAAATGGATCGACAAACTCATCTTTCTAAGGAATTCAAAACATTCACAAAGTATGCGAAAGCATACTCACGTGTGGGGGAAAAAGCGTGGGGGTAAAAAATGACCAGAATGGCTTTCAGGCTTTTGGATGAAGAAATGTTCTAGTTCTGAATTGTTTAAAATTGTTTAATTAAAATTCCAAAAAGGTTTAGAAGTGTTTGTCACTGAGCAATGGGGAGATTACTCAGCTTTCAGAAGAAACAAGCCGAGTTCACATGATGCATGACTCAATGCTCTCTGTATAATTCAGTCAGAGTAATGCTTGCTGCTGCTCTCAGAGTGTGAGAATCAGCATGCCTCCAGCTTCCAAAACGCTTTTATTTTTTTGTTTTAGCCACTTGAAATGCGCCACTGTAACAGCGGCAGGCTGTATTCAGAGAAAGCCTTTTTCAAATGGTTCCTCTTGTTTGTCAGCCATTCTCATTGCGCTCTTGATCGCCTCTTATCAAAAGCAATGACAATCCATTCTGCCAGAGAATGAAAGGCTTTCTATTTAAAGGTGAGACATTCTTTCTGCTAGTAAACTCTCGTGTAGCATGTTTTCATGTGTTTTTCCCACATTCTTTTTCTTTAGCAACTGTTGGTTTAGAACAGAGAAAAAGTATCTGTGACAATGTGTTCGCACTAGGCCTGTTTTATATGTGTAAAAAAAAACACTCCTGAGTGTCATTATCTCAGCACTCAACAGACAGGTTAAATCGGGCTACACAGTATCTTTGCACCTTTTATATTTATCCCAGTCTTGTCAAGTCAAGTCACATTTATTTATATAGCGCTTTATACTATACTGATTGTATCAAAGCAGCTTTACAATGTCAAACAGGAAAAGAGTTTGTCAATAATGTGTTTGTCTTGTGAAATATCTAACCTTGACCTGTCTAAGCTGGGTGAGCTCTGAGCTGTGGTTGTGTTGTTGTCAGGTGTGTCTCCTCTTGGGGTGTTAGAACACTTGCAAACAAAGCAGGATGATCTTCTGATGAAACACGATAAAAACTTGCAGTAATTGTTATGCTTATACTGATACAATTTTTTATATCTTATTTCCAACTTAGCTCTTACTTCCAGTTCCACTGAGATTTCTCATGTTGGACCACTATTCCTTTTGTATCTTTCCATCCATTAAAGTGACTCAAATCCAATATTGAATCTTCATATAAAATGCAATTCCCTTTGGCCTCATGACAAGACACAGCAGTAATAAACAAACAAACAAACAAACAGGAAAGGCAAATCTGACTTTATAAAGACACAAAAGGAGAATCATTCGGTTTCAAGCTACTTGGTTGTAGCAGAAGGACCAAATTATTTTATTATAATTTATTTTAAAATAAATATATCTAGACTTAATATTAGTATATTTATATTAAATATAAAAATATATTTATATTGAACAATTATGCAATTTGAGGTAAAACATCTTAAATATTAAAATTAATTATATTTAATATAAATATAATTTATTTTAATATCTACGTTTTTTTTTTTTTACCTCAAATTGCATAATTTCTGTTGTTTTACTGAACTTAGCAAGTGAACATCACCAACAGATCAACATAAACAGTTGGAATACATTTTATATTCCATTCCAAACAGCACCATGTGGAAGTATGATAATGGAGACTTTTCCCAGGCCAGAGGCTTTGCAGATTAAAAGAAAGATACTCAGAAAGGGAATGCAATTCCATGGATCTCTCCCATCTGTCTTCAGAAGATACTTAGCAAATCTGATCATCATCATAGTATTTATTTACAAAAGGCTGGATTTGTTTGCTTAATTTTGGCACATATATAACCCCATATTAGTGCACATTTTTTAAATACACTCAAAATAAACTGTTAACATTTAGCACTGGTATTAAAAAAAGTTAATGATACATATCTCAGAGAGCACTGGCTTTCCTTACAACTAAAAGAGCGACACCTAGCTGTGAAAACTGAAAGTGCTTGTTTTGCTATAGCTGATCAGGTGCAATGTGGTTTTAAACTTCTGATATTATTTATAAATTCTGATTATTAATCTGTTATACACTGATTTAAAGTTAGATCATGTTTTAAAACATGTTAACTGAATCTGTCTCACACCGCGACCTATTTGTTAATAAGAATGGAACAGATTGTGAAGAATGTTCCTTTGGCTTGCCTCTTCTTTCTATCCATAAGACATTTCCTCATAAATATTTGATGAGTACACAGTACACTGCACCAGTCTGGGCTACGTGAATCAGGGCAGTACATATTTGCACAGACATATACAGTACATTGCTAATACGTTGACATAAAGGTATGTTGGCTTACAATATGCAGGCACATACTCATTAATAGTAAATAATCATAAACTGTTCTTCCTCTGAAGCCCAATGCATAATTAGCCACATAATAAAACCGTGTCATAATTCCAATCTGAACAGTTTTCAGTGTTAACGTGCACATTCAAGCAAAAAGCAGTCAATCTACAACAGGATGGACTGATCATTGAGGGGGAAAATGGATCGACAAACTCATCTTTCTAAGGAATTCAAAACATTCACAAAGTATGCGAAAGCATACTCACGTGTGGGGGGAAAAGCGTGGGGGTAAAAAATGACCAGAATGGCTTTCAGGCTTTTGGATGAAGAAATGTTCTAGTTCTGAATTGTTTAAAATTGTTTAATTAAAATTCCAAAAAGGTTTAGAAGTGTTTGTCACTGAGCAATGGGGAGATTACTCAGCTTTCAGAAGAAACAAGCCGAGTTCACATGATGCATGACTCAATGCTCTCTGTATAATTCAGTCAGAGTAATGCTTGCTGCTGCTCTCAGAGTGTGAGAATCAGCATGCCTCCAGCTTCCAAAACGCTTTTATTTTTTTGTTTTAGCCACTTGAAATGCGCCACTGTAACAGCGGCAGGCTGTATTCAGAGAAAGCCTTTTTCAAATGGTTCCTCTTGTTTGTCAGCCATTCTCATTGCGCTCTTGATCGCCTCTTATCAAAAGCAATGACAATCCATTCTGCCAGAGAATGAAAGGCTTTCTATTTAAAGGTGAGACATTCTTTCTGCTAGTAAACTCTCGTGTAGCATGTTTTCATGTGTTTTTCCCACATTCTTTTTCTTTAGCAACTGTTGGTTTAGAACAGACAAAAAGTATCTGTGTGACAATGTGTTCGCACTAGGCCTGTTTTATATGTGTGACAAACATCAACAATACAATATGCTTGTTCAAAAACAAATACACTCAAAACTTTTGAGTCAAGTGTTCTTACAAATCCATGCATGCTGCCTAACCTGTTATTTTTAATATGAATTGCATGTTACACTAAAACTACTATAATTCATAAACATGTTTCATGTAGGATTTTATTTCAAATAAATAGATTTATTTTGAACTTTCTTTTCATCAAATAATCCCATATGGTTTCACAAAATGATTAAGCAGCAAACTGTTTTCAATAAGAAATGCTTCTCCTGAAGCTTCAATTCAGCATAATAGAATGATTTCTTAATGATCATGTGACACTGAAGACTGAAGTAATGGCTGCTTAAAATTCAGCTTTTCCATGAATAAATGCCATTTTAAAATATATTTAAATAGAAAACTGTTCTTTCAAATTGTAATATTCCACATTACGGTTTTTATGGTATTTTTGATCAAACAAATGCAGCCTTGGCGAGCATTTTATAAGAGACTACTTATATGTTAATGACCCCAAACTTATGAAATAAATTATGATAAAATATTAATTTACTATTATTATAATGAAATATAACACTTTAACATTTTTTCTGCTTTACTTAGATGCTGTCACCCTATTTGAGATCATGCAGCATACATAATATGCAAAGAAAAATACATTTGAGACATTTACAATTCTTAATAAAAAATGTTTAAAAATGAAAATGTCACCATAAGAACCTCATTAGTTCTATCACAGATCATTATTGATACCAAACTACCATAACTACTTGTAGCTAGCCAAGTAGGCCAGTAAGGTGGCAGGTAGGTTCAGCGCTGGTTTAAACTGAACTGACGTCAACAGCAAGCCACTCTTGTGGATAGTTTATGGCTGTGTTCTTCACGTCTTTTGGCCAATGACAGTATTGTTTACACAGTGTGTCTTCTGAGCTCCTTGTGAGAGTTAATGTGATCTCAGAGGCTTAAACGGAAGGGGGAGGTAAGTTAATAAATGCTTTGTGAGTGTGTATGAAGGACAAAAGTTCACATCAGGGCAAACTGAGGACAAACAACCAACACACCATCGATTCACCTGTTTCAGTATAACTGCCAGTGTTATGACTGTCTGTACATGCCATATAATGTGTATACACAGTATAAAGTGGTGAACAGAATCGTGCATCTGTACATTTATCGCATCCCAGAGATCAGCTTCAAACCATTGCATTTTCTTCCCAACAAGTGGGATTTATCAGTTCTAAGCTCTGAGTTTATAAGGTCACAGCGAAAAGCATCTCCATCACCCTATTTATAGAAGTGTAGCAGGTGAGCTACAGCGCCACAGTGAAGGACACTAAATCGCTCCGATGACATTTCTATGCAGAGCTGCGATTTTTATCACTCTCACCTGACCACACGCAAGACACATTCTCTGTGAAGCACACTGGGAGGTCTACAGCTTCATCCAGACAAAGGTAAAGACAGGAGAATCTTACAACAACATTCCAAATTCATATTTCACATCAAAAATTGGTACGAAAAAAATAAAGCCTACTTCAAGATTATTATTATTATTTATTTTTATTCTTTTTTATTTATTTTTTTGCATTGTGGCATCAGTTTATTGCTGTGATTTAACATGTTTAATCCCACTGTCAGAAAAGAGCAATAGAGAGCGAGATGAAGCGAGAGACAGCGTTTGACAGGCCATGCTAACAGCGCAGCTGATTCAAGCAGATGCACCATTTTCCATCCACCATCAACAGTTAAGAAAACCTGCTTTTTCTGCATTTATACACTGTGGTGTTTCTGTTTTAACAGGCAGAGCAGAGATTTAAGTGGGATTAGGCACATCCTGATGTCCTCATGTATAGATAAACTGTCAGTCATAGTAGCACCAAAGCTCATTAAAATTCCCATCGTACAGCGTTACGACTATCTGCACATGTATCGTACTTGTGCTTTGTTCTCAAAGTCTCAATGCAATGCTCAGCTATGCAAACTAATTCAAGTTTCAATAAAGCAAAACTCTTTCCAAGAGGTGTCACAGCAGCATTGCTAACTTATCATTCTGACATAACTGATAATACAGAAATGTATACAAGCCACTTTGGGATTTTAGTCTGAGGGTGAGGAGAGGCAGAAACAACTGACAGCTTCGGAAAATATCCAAGGCCGTGATAAATGTCCACCTTGTCTGAAGAGCTTCAGGGAGGCACAAATATATTAAATGGCAGAGCAGAGAGAGGCCTCTGGGAAAGGGCTGTCAGTGTGGGAGGTAGGTAGGGATATATCACCACACTGGAGAGCAGATCAGCATGACCATCACGTCTCCTGGAGAGCTCCGGTATCTTCTCATGCTGCTCTCTTAAGTCACTGCAACCGTATGCAGCACACTCACCGCGGCTCAGCCCAGAGGAAGTTGGCACACAGGATAATGAACAGCACAAAACAGATTAGCCTAGAGCAACACTATATAATGGCAGACAAAACACAATACAACACAACACAATATAAAGCACCACATCAATCCATAACTGATGGATCCTTGATAAGATCAGAGATGAAATATTAAATATTCATGCATTTTATATAGTCACAGAAACTTTCAGCATCTGAGAAAATGTCAGTTACTGCTAAAACTGCTCAGCATTTTCTTTTCTGTCTAGTTTTTTCTTAATTTTTTGGGAGAATATTTCAGGGATAGTTCACCCAAAAATGAAAATTCTACAAACATTTCAATTGATCCTTCACAAAGAACCACCCCCCTTAGTTACTGTTACGCTCTCACGCTACACATCATGTTCTCACACAGTGAAAAAAATACATCGCGAAGCAAAGAGGACACTGACACCCGCTGACAGACAAGACAGAGCAGGTTACTTTAGGTATGAAACAAAGTCTTACCTTTTAAATTGTGTCATTTTTTAAGAAATTCAAACAATAAATACCATTTTGTGGCTCTTTAATGTGTTGTGATAGATCGATGTAGCGCCTCAGTTCAAGCGGCACGTCAACTGATCATCTCTTCCTCTTTACTAGTTATAGCGTGAAATAAACATGAATGATCATCAGAGGGTATCTTGTTTCAACCGCGGAAAGACGTCAATACACACCATTTTTCAATACTCTCCTCTGGTTTGTCTGATGGACAAAATTGCAGATTCGGCGTTATGATTAGTCAGATCGCCTGTCAATCAAACTTCCTGCAAAGGGTCTTATATCAACAAAATTATGTTTCTACTCCAATTTGTTGTTGAAGCGGTGGCTGTAATAAAAATTCATGAGAAACATATACATTAAATAATGAACACATCTTTAACAGGTTAAGTAAGAAATATAATGAATATACAGTGCATATATTAAAAAAAAACACTCCTGAGTGTCATTATCTCAGCACTCAACAGACAGGTTAAATCGGGCTACACAGTATCTTTGCACCTTTTATATTTATCCCAGTCTTGTCAAGTCAAGTCACATTTATTTATATAGCGCTTTATACTATACTGATTGTATCAAAGCAGCTTTACAATGTCAAACAGGAAAAGAGTTTGTCAATAATGTGTTTGTCTTGTGAAATATCTAACCTTGACCTGTCTAAGCTGGGTGAGCTCTGAGCTGTGGTTGTGTTGTTGTCAGGTGTGTCTCCTCTTGGGGTGTTAGAACACTTGCAAACAAAGCAGGATGATCTTCTGATGAAACACGATAAAAACTTGCAGTAATTGTTATGCTTATACTGATACAATTTTTTATATCTTATTTCCAACTTAGCTCTTACTTCCAGTTCCACTGAGATTTCTCATGTTGGACCACTATTCCTTTTGTATCTTTCCATCCATTAAAGTGACTCAAATCCAATATTGAATCTTCATATAAAATGCAATTCCCTTTGGCCTCATGACAAGACACAGCAGTAATAAACAAACAAACAAACAAACAGGAAAGGCAAATCTGACTTTATAAAGACACAAAAGGAGAATCATTCGGTTTCAAGCTACTTGGTTGTAGCAGAAGGACCAAATTATTTTATTATAATTTATTTTAAAATAAATATATCTAGACTTAATATTAGTATATTTATATTAAATATAAAAATATATTTATATTGAACAATTATGCAATTTGAGGTAAAACATCTTAAATATTAAAATTAATTATATTTAATATAAATATAATTTATTTTAATATCTACGTTTTTTTTTTTTTACCTCAAATTGCATAATTTCTGTTGTTTTACTGAACTTAGCAAGTGAACATCACCAACAGATCAACATAAACAGTTGGAATACATTTTATATTCCATTCCAAACAGCACCATGTGGAAGTATGATAATGGAGACTTTTCCCAGGCCAGAGGCTTTGCAGATTAAAAGAAAGATACTCAGAAAGGGAATGCAATTCCATGGATCTCTCCCATCTGTCTTCAGAAGATACTTAGCAAATCTGATCATCATCATAGTATTTATTTACAAAAGGCTGGATTTGTTTGCTTAATTTTGGCACATATATAACCCCATATTAGTGCACATTTTTTAAATACACTCAAAATAAACTGTTAACATTTAGCACTGGTATTAAAAAAAGTTAATGATACATATCTCAGAGAGCACTGGCTTTCCTTACAACTAAAAGAGCGACACCTAGCTGTGAAAACTGAAAGTGCTTGTTTTGCTATAGCTGATCAGGTGCAATGTGGTTTTAAACTTCTGATATTATTTATAAATTCTGATTATTAATCTGTTATACACTGATTTAAAGTTAGATCATGTTTTAAAACATGTTAACTGAATCTGTCTCACACCGCGACCTATTTGTTAATAAGAATGGAACAGATTGTGAAGAATGTTCCTTTGGCTTGCCTCTTCTTTCTATCCATAAGACATTTCCTCATAAATATTTGATGAGTACACAGTACACTGCACCAGTCTGGGCTACGTGAATCAGGGCAGTACATATTTGCACAGACATATACAGTACATTGCTAATACGTTGACATAAAGGTATGTTGGCTTACAATATGCAGGCACATACTCATTAATAGTAAATAATCATAAACTGTTCTTCCTCTGAAGCCCAATGCATAATTAGCCACATAATAAAACCGTGTCATAATTCCAATCTGAACAGTTTTCAGTGTTAACGTGCACATTCAAGCAAAAAGCAGTCAATCTACAACAGGATGGACTGATCATTGAGGGGGAAAATGGATCGACAAACTCATCTTTCTAAGGAATTCAAAACATTCACAAAGTATGCGAAAGCATACTCACGTGTGGGGGGAAAAGCGTGGGGGTAAAAAATGACCAGAATGGCTTTCAGGCTTTTGGATGAAGAAATGTTCTAGTTCTGAATTGTTTAAAATTGTTTAATTAAAATTCCAAAAAGGTTTAGAAGTGTTTGTCACTGAGCAATGGGGAGATTACTCAGCTTTCAGAAGAAACAAGCCGAGTTCACATGATGCATGACTCAATGCTCTCTGTATAATTCAGTCAGAGTAATGCTTGCTGCTGCTCTCAGAGTGTGAGAATCAGCATGCCTCCAGCTTCCAAAACGCTTTTATTTTTTTGTTTTAGCCACTTGAAATGCGCCACTGTAACAGCGGCAGGCTGTATTCAGAGAAAGCCTTTTTCAAATGGTTCCTCTTGTTTGTCAGCCATTCTCATTGCGCTCTTGATCGCCTCTTATCAAAAGCAATGACAATCCATTCTGCCAGAGAATGAAAGGCTTTCTATTTAAAGGTGAGACATTCTTTCTGCTAGTAAACTCTCGTGTAGCATGTTTTCATGTGTTTTTCCCACATTCTTTTTCTTTAGCAACTGTTGGTTTAGAACAGAGAAAAAGTATCTGTGACAATGTGTTCGCACTAGGCCTGTTTTATATGTGTGACAAACATCAACAATACAATATGCTTGTTCAAAAACAAATACACTCAAAACTTTTGAGTCAAGTGTTCTTACAAATCCATGCATGCTGCCTAACCTGTTATTTTTAATATGAATTGCATGTTACACTAAAACTACTATAATTCATAAACATGTTTCATGTAGGATTTTATTTCAAATAAATAGATTTATTTTGAACTTTCTTTTCATCAAATAATCCCATATGGTTTCACAAAATGATTAAGCAGCAAACTGTTTTCAATAAGAAATGCTTCTCCTGAAGCTTCAATTCAGCATAATAGAATGATTTCTTAATGATCATGTGACACTGAAGACTGAAGTAATGGCTGCTTAAAATTCAGCTTTTCCATGAATAAATGCCATTTTAAAATATATTTAAATAGAAAACTGTTCTTTCAAATTGTAATATTCCACAATACGGTTTTTATGGTATTTTTGATCAAACAAATGCAGCCTTGGCGAGCATTTTATAAGAGACTACTTATATGTTAATGACCCCAAACTTATGAAATAAATTATGATAAAATATTAATTTACTATTATTATAATGAAATATAACACTTTAACATTTTTTCTGCTTTACTTAGATGCTGTCACCCTATTTGAGATCATGCAGCATACATAATATGCAAAGAAAAATACATTTGAGACATTTACAATTCTTAATAAAAAATGTTTAAAAATGAAAATGTCACCATAAGAACCTCATTAGTTCTATCACAGATCATTATTGATACCAAACTACCATAACTACTTGTAGCTAGCCAAGTAGGCCAGTAAGGTGGCAGGTAGGTTCAGCGCTGGTTTAAACTGAACTGACGTCAACAGCAAGCCACTCTTGTGGATAGTTTATGGCTGTGTTCTTCACGTCTTTTGGCCAATGACAGTATTGTTTACACAGTGTGTCTTCTGAGCTCCTTGTGAGAGTTAATGTGATCTCAGAGGCTTAAACGGAAGGGGGAGGTAAGTTAATAAATGCTTTGTGAGTGTGTATGAAGGACAAAAGTTCACAACAGGGCAAACTGAGGACAAACAACCAACACACCATCGATTCACCTGTTTCAGTATAACTGCCAGTGTTATGACTGTCTGTACATGCCATATAATGTGTATACACAGTATAAAGTGGTGAACAGAATCGTGCATCTGTACATTTATCGCATCCCAGAGATCAGCTTCAAACCATTGCATTTTCTTCCCAACAAGTGGGATTTATCAGTTCTAAGCTCTGAGTTTATAAGGTCACAGCGAAAAGCATCTCCATCACCCTATTTATAGAAGTGTAGCAGGTGAGCTACAGCGCCACAGTGAAGGACACTAAATCGCTCCGATGACATTTCTATGCAGAGCTGCGATTTTTATCACTCTCACCTGACCACACGCAAGACACATTCTCTGTGAAGCACACTGGGAGGTCTACAGCTTCATCCAGACAAAGGTAAAGACAGGAGAATCTTACAACAACATTCCAAATTCATATTTCACATCAAAAATTGGTACGAAAAAAATAAAGCCTACTTCAAGATTATTATTATTATTTATTTTTATTATTTTTTATTTATTTTTTTGCATTGTGGCATCAGTTTATTGCTGTGATTTAACATGTTTAATCCCACTGTCAGAAAAGAGCAATAGAGAGCGAGATGAAGCGAGAGACAGCGTTTGACAGGCCATGCTAACAGCGCAGCTGATTCAAGCAGATGCACCATTTTCCATCCACCATCAACAGTTAAGAAAACCTGCTTTTTCTGCATTTATACACTGTGGTGTTTCTGTTTTAACAGGCAGAGCAGAGATTTAAGTGGGATTAGGCACATCCTGATGTCCTCATGTATAGATAAACTGTCAGTCATAGTAGCACCAAAGCTCATTAAAATTCCCATCGTACAGCGTTACGACTATCTGCACATGTATCGTACTTGTGCTTTGTTCTCAAAGTCTCAATGCAATGCTCAGCTATGCAAACTAATTCAAGTTTCAACAAAGCAAAACTCTTTCCAAGAGGTGTCACAGCAGCATTGCTAACTTATCATTCTGACATAACTGATAATACAGAAATGTATACAAGCCACTTTGGGATTTTAGTCTGAGGGTGAGGAGAGGCAGAAACAACTGACAGCTTCGGAAAATATCCAAGGCCGTGATAAATGTCCACCTTGTCTGAAGAGCTTCAGGGAGGCACAAATATATTAAATGGCAGAGCAGAGAGAGGCCTCTGGGAAAGGGCTGTCAGTGTGGGAGGTAGGTAGGGATATATCACCACACTGGAGAGCAGATCAGCATGACCATCACGTCTCCTGGAGAGCTCCGGTATCTTCTCATGCTGCTCTCTTAAGTCACTGCAACCGTATGCAGCACACTCACCGCGGCTCAGCCCAGAGGAAGTTGGCACACAGGATAATGAACAGCACAAAACAGATTAGCCTAGAGCAACACTATATAATGGCAGACAAAACACAATACAACACAACACAATATAAAGCACCACATCAATCCATAACTGATGGATCCTTGATAAGATCAGAGATGAAATATTAAATATTCATGCATTTTATATAGTCACAGAAACTTTCAGCATCTGAGAAAATGTCAGTTACTGCTAAAACTGCTCAGCATTTTCTTTTCTGTCTAGTTTTTTCTTAATTTTTTGGGAGAATATTTCAGGGATAGTTCACCCAAAAATGAAAATTCTACAAACATTTCAATTGATCCTTCACAAAGAACCACCCCCCTTAGTTACTGTTACGCTCTCACGCTACACATCATGTTCTCACACAGTGAAAAAAATACATCGCGAAGCAAAGAGGACACTGACACCCGCTGACAGACAAGACAGAGCAGGTTACTTTAGGTATGAAACAAAGTCTTACCTTTTAAATTGTGTCATTTTTTAAGAAATTCAAACAATAAATACCATTTTGTGGCTCTTTAATGTGTTGTGATAGATCGATGTAGCGCCTCAGTTCAAGCGGCACGTCAACTGATCATCTCTTCCTCTTTACTAGTTATAGCGTGAAATAAACATGAATGATCATCAGAGGGTATCTTGTTTCAACCGCGGAAAGACGTCAATACACACCATTTTTCAATACTCTCCTCTGGTTTGTCTGATGGACAAAATTGCAGATTCGGCGTTATGATTAGTCAGATCGCCTGTCAATCAAACTTCCTGCAAAGGGTCTTATATCAACAAAATTATGTTTCTACTCCAATTTGTTGTTGAAGCGGTGGCTGTAATAAAAATTCATGAGAAACATATACATTAAATAATGAACACATCTTTAACAGGTTAAGTAAGAAATATAATGAATATACAGTGCATATATTTAGCAAAATGCTCTTTTCTAGAATTACTTTTTTCTAGCTAACTAACATTGAACTGCTTTCCTGAGGTAAATGTAACAATAAGTGACATTTTTTACAAGCTGTTTTACGGACGTCTTTCCATGGATGAAACAGTTGAAGTAACATGAGACATGATTCAGTTCAGTAAGCTGTATCGATTAAAATCGACAAATCAATATTATTAATCCAGTCCAAGCGCCCACAAGCTGACATGTTTACCTGTTGTAGTTTAACCAAGTTATGTGCACAAAATAGACAGACAGTCAAAATGCACCATTGGAAAGTTGCTAATTTAACGTCACTGTTTTGGATTTCAGATTTAAATGAATAAATAAATAAATAGGCTGCCAAAAATTCAGTGTATCACTAGATTAAGAAAGTAAACATGCAAATAGGAACGTTAACCCAAGGTAAAGTAGTGTGAAGCATAGAACTAGATTACATTAACACAAGATTTTCAGGGTTTCGCAGAATTTTTGTCAGTAGCCTAGCTCGTGTTGTTGTATATACTGTAATAGGGCAACAAAAAAAAAGCTTGAGGATAAAGGCTTGCTGTTTGTCTGAAGACACAGAACCACTAGGTTGAACTCACCATGAAGGTCTTCTTTAACACAAAGGTATGTCGACATCTCAAACGTGACCGTAATGACGTCACGTCCACAATTCACCAGGAAAAGGTCTTTCCTTGACCTACTTTTTCATCTGCCTTTGTATTTTAAAACATATTTATAACAAAGAAAATGGCTCTTCTGCCCACACCTGGGCCTCACATCCTTCTGAAAGCCTGATGGGATGATTCGAGGTAATATTGTTCATACTATTGTGAGATATATAAATTATTGTGAGATATAACAAATCAAAGACATGGACCTTTCTTAGCCATAACATGCCATAGTTAACACATATAGTAGGTTAAAAAAACTTCTGACCTTAAAGGGAGCTTAGTTGAGAATCAACAAATCAGAAAGTGCCATCTGATTACTGACAAATGAACTCGGTTCTTTTTAGTGAATCACAAAACAAATTCACCCACATCATGGATGGCGTAAGGGTGAATTCACTTTTGGTCAACTATTCTTATTTTTTGTGGCGAAAAACAGCATATTACATGACCATTTTCTATAAGTTCAGTCATTAGTTCATGTCAGTTTCTGAGGTTCAGTTTCTTATTTCAATAGATGGTCTTTTTGGACAGAAAGATAAGATCTGTGTGCTTTTTTAATAGCTCATCAACTCTGATTTCCATTGACACCAGTTATCAGAGAATATGCTGTTCAGCATTTAAATTGGAATGACACACCATTTATGAACTTATAGATATTAACATTATGTTCAATAAGGCCAATCAAGGTTTCAGGCTATGGAATAGGACAGTCTGTTCAAATTGATTTCTGGAATCCGGCAGTTTCAGTGCTTTGGCAAATCTGCCTGATGGATCTGATCTGTTTGAGCAGCAATTTCCTGCTTCTCTGTTCAGAGATGCATGCTGCAGAAATTCAAATCATTGGGGAATTAATAAAACACATGAGTGAGGATATATCTGGTACGATTTTTCTAGCAAGTACAGTTTGCATACTGATAAATTCAATTGCCATAAAACTTCAGGTACACGGCTCTTGGGCCAACTGGACTCTCACACAAAACAACTGTCATTATTTACTCTCTCTCATGTCATTTTAAACAAGTATGAATGTCTTTTTCCTATGAGGACTGGGGCTGTCAAACTCAAAGGACCATAAAAGTGCTCCATAGGTCTCACGTATCATTAAAAAGTCTCCAAAAGTCGTGATTTCAGACATTTTTGTGATGAACAGACCAGAGCACAACCGGAGACCCTAAGAATTATGGCAAGAGACCAGAATTTAGTATAAAATCAAATCTAATGTAAACTAGATTCACTTAATGTTTATTCATTTATGATTTCAAACCAAGAAGAAAACAACATGAATGAACCACATTACCTGAAATATAAATTACCTGCTAACATTATCTCGAAACGTGTTTAAATGTTTCATGACTCTTTAAATAAGTTAATGACTGCTTAAACATTTTCTTCACTTATTTGGATGATCTTTGAAATGAACATGAATTATATTTCTAAAATAAATAAATAAATAAAAATAATGCTATATTGTCACATGACTCACTGCTACATTTACACAGACTAACACATCCTTTGTTTTTATATTGATAGTAGATGTGTATCAAAATAGCTCATACCAGTGGTTCTCAACCATTTTGAAGGTCCAACATTTCAACACAATATTCAAAAACCCCATAAGTAATACAATATTAACAGTACTATAATATAAACATTAACAATTTTATCAACACAAACTGCGTCTCAAGTTGAGAATCGATGGCTCATGCTAACACTTCGTGGTTTCATTTTGGCTTCCATCGAAATTCATCACAAATAAAACATATGAACTTATTTGTGTATTATGCCTTTAGTAAGAATGCAACTGTTAGAGCATGAACTAAATATAAATGTAAAGCCGTAAATATGCATTGCAACAATGGCAGTGGGCCAAACCAAACTACCGGAGCCAGAAAGGCTCAAGACTCACGCTTTCAGCACACACAGCACAGCCGGATAATAATGGGGTTATTGCACCCAGATAACGTACAAATGCCACTGTCTCACTGGAGTTCAAGAGTCTGGTTTGAATTATGGAATGTAATGGAGCCTACTGCACAAAGCCTCTTATTGAGGCTTCACACACTTCAGTACCAACAGCACCGACCTGACTATATATGCCTTCTCAAGTGTCTTGCACTGATGTTGCCAGGCAATATATCTAGACCATCCTGTTATGTTAGCTAATTAATATTTATGAAAGAAGTCGTCATCTTGCTTTGATATATAAATCAATAGTTTATTTATAAATTATCATTCCACGTTTTTACATACATCAGATATTTTTCAGTATTAAATAATAAATAATCCAGACGGAGTGTGTGTGAGATGTCAAAAGTAAAATGTCAACAAATTAACATGAAACCGGAATTGGAAAAAGAATGTCAAAATCAGATAAGTAGGTTTGATTTTATCATCAGCAAGTCTGACTCACCACATTAACAGACTCTAAACCCTGTCTGTAACAGATCGGCCAGGCTCCACCACCACCCAATCACAACGATCCCTCTCACCTGAGTTCTGAGCACCTGCACCTGTCACCTATCAAGCACCTCATCAACCAGCCTGCATAAAAGCACACACCTCAGACACCCTCACTGTCCGGTCTCGTATACACGTAGAGGACTCAATGACTTTGCTACTACTGCCATTTGAATACTTCCTGCATTACTTTCCTCCTGTGTCTCCTCGTCTCCAAGTGTCTCCTGTTCCTCCTTGTTCAAGGATCGCTGAAGTGTGTGCTCCTCCTGCCTACATTCCAGCTCCGGTAAAGCTAAAGACTCGGATTCCCCCACTCATCATATCCTTCGAACTATTCATTCCCCATCACATCCTCTGGACCCTACCCCAGTACTCTCTGTGACCAAATAAACCTGTTTTATATATACACTAACCTGTTGTGTCAAGACCTCTTCCGTTACAGCTAGTTTGTGCATGGAAATTAATTTGCGCCCAATTTTCTGTTGTACGCTCGTTTTATAAATGAGAGCCACTGTGTGAAAACATCTACTAATTGTGTCAATTTACAGCAGTGAATAATGTTTCTATGGATGAAACGCATCTGAAAAATAAGAGGTCACATGGTGATCTGCTGCTGGAAAAGCACACAAACCAAACTAACTTCAAGATTTCAGACTTTGTTGACATAAAGATGAACTACTTACCGTGATTTCAAACTGCGGTAATCTGATTTCTCCACTGCATGGATCTTCATGTGTTTCTTCAGGTAATTTTTAATAGCGTAACTCTTCCCGCACTGATCACACGTGTGCGGTTTCTCTCCAGTGTGGATCATCTCATGTGTTTTCAGAGTTCCTGGCTGACTGAATCTTTTGTCACAGTGTGAACACTTATAAGGTTTCTCTCCAGTGTGAATCCTCTCATGTGTTTTCAGATTTGTTGACTGACTGAATCTCTTGTCACAGTGTGAACAC
>NW_015653460.1:1195960-1196875 GCF_001515625.1 Sinocyclocheilus rhinocerous | reverse complement strand
CTGAGCACCTGCACCTGTCACTAATCAAGCACCTCATTAACCAGCCTGCATAAAAGCACACACCTCAGACACCCTCACTGTCCGGTCTCGTATACACGTAGAGGACTCAATGACTTTGCTACTGAATTCCTTTGAATACTTCTTGCATTACTTACCTCCTGTGTTCCTCCTAGTGTCTCCTCGTCTCCAAGTGTCTCCTGTTCCTCCTTGTTCACGGATCGCTGAGGTGTGTGCTCCTCCTGCCTACACACCAGCTCCTGTAAAGCCAAAGACTCGGATTCCCCCACTCATCATATCCTTCGAACTATTCACTCACCATCACATCCTCTGGACCCTACCCCAGTACTCTCTGTGACCAAATAAACCTGTTTTATAAATACTAACCTGTTGTGTCAGACCTCTTCCGTTACAGAAGACCGGACCAACACCGACGGCACAGATGAGTCACCCCGATCCCTTCCAGGAGCTCGTAGACTCCCTACGATGAGTGCTCCGCAATCCACCGGCACCGCCACCATCACCACCCATCACCCAATCAGTCCCAACCAGCACTTCTTCGCCTAACATCAGCGCCAGTCCCATGGCCCGACCGGCGCCCTACTCTGGTTCGGCGGAGGATTGCAACTGATTTCTCCTCCAGTGTAACCTCACTTTTGAAATGCAACCGCACTCATATCCCACTGACACTTCAAAAATTGCCTTTATTATCTCCCTGCTAACAGGACCTGCATTGCGATGGGTGGCAACGATCTGGACTCAGGCCAGCCCCGTCATTCACAATCTACTGAACTTCCTGGTGCATTTTCGCGAGGTGTTTGGAAGGACAGACGGAGATACCGCTGTGGGAGAGCAACTCTACCATTTGCAACAGGGTACCATGTCAATTGCCGAATACTCGCTGAAGTTCAGAACTCT
>NW_015653460.1:1176628-1193116 GCF_001515625.1 Sinocyclocheilus rhinocerous | reverse complement strand
GCGTGGGACCCATCACTCTTCGTCTGGGCCTACTTCACTCGGAGGACATTCATCTTCTGGTTCTGGAGGGGTCTACTGCGGACATCATCTCGTGGTTGGTGTGGTTGGTAAAGCACAATCCCATTCTGTCCTGGAAGACGGGAGAAGTCCTGAAGTGGGGCTTCCCAGACTTGAGAGTCCCATCGAGAAGCAATCCTTAGACATTCCAGCCTGCTATGCCCCCTTTAGAGACGTGTTTTGCCCCAATCAAGCCTCCCGCTTACCACCACATCGGCCATGGGACTGCGCCATAGATCTCATTCCGGGTGAGCCAGTGCCTCGGGGAAAAATCTATTCACTGTCGCTTCCTGAACAGAAGGCCATGGAGGACTACATCAAGGAGGCGCTGGGTCAAGGTTACATCCGTCCATCTAACTCCCCTGCTGCATCAAGCTTCTTCTTTGTGGCCAAGAAGGACGGAGACTTGAGGCCCTGTATAGATTAGAGCATTGAACAATATCACCGTCAAGTTCCGATATCCTCTTCCACTCGTCCCAAATGCCCTTGAACATCTCCGTGGGGCCACCATCTTCACCAAGTTGGACCTCCGCAGTGCCTACAACCTCCACCTACCTATCAACCAGGTCAGAAGGTATGGCTGTCAACTCGGGGCATCAGACTGCGCCTGCCCTGTAAAAAGCTCAGTCACCTACCCCAGTACTCTCTGTGACCAAATAAACCTGTTTTATATATATACTAACCTGTTGTGTCAGACCTTTTCCGTTACACTGTCAGACGTAATTCAAAATTTAGCACATCAATGTTTCACATAAACTGACTTCATACAGCAACTTTGGAATTCAAGACCATGAATTGAGCAAGAAAAGTTAATTTATTAATGTCCCAGTCAAACTTCTATGAGTACATAAAGTGTATGTGCTTTGCATATGTAAGGCTGAAGATGCAAAATAAGCCAAATTTGCCAATATTGATGTGCATAATGAATTAATGTATTCTGAGTGACTCTGACACAATGTATTATGAAAATATTAATTCACATTTTAAATATTAAAGTAATAAATTCATATTGCCTTGTATCTTAAATTTAAAGTGACTGCATTAAAATGCATTAGAATAATTGTGGATATTATTTATCAGAAGTCCTTCTAATGCATTCAAATGTTCCCACTTATCCTTGTATCATTCAGTCTCACGCTCAGTTATTCATAGTTTTACCTAAATAGACCATGAATAAGAGCATCATGTATTTACAGAATCACTCAGATAGGACATTTCTAAAAAAAAAAGCCACAGCGCAGAAAAACACACACATACAAGCACACAGTTGAGTGAGCCTTTGACTGTTCCTGTGACTGTATTGATCTGACCGCTGCAGAACAATCAACTGTCTGTGGAAACATCGATGCAGGCATCAGGCCTAATGCATTTTAAATAAGCTCTAATGTTGCCAGCTCCACCAGGATGAATACAAATAGACCATTATGAACTACAGAAAGTGCACAGTTAAAAAATAACATCAAAACTGTCAACAGAAATCTATGAAAATGTCCAAAGTATGAGACAAAAAGACGTAAATGCTATAATTTTCACTGACATTTTAACACGATCTGGCGTCTATGCAATAAACGCAAGGCTGCATGTAGGAACCAGTTACAAATGGCTAAATCTAATGAAGTCCACAAGATTAATCATGACACTACATTCATTTTTAAACTCATTAAACATTTCATATCATCCCAAAGCCTTATAGTGAAAAAGTTAGGCCTTTTCTTTTTAAATCACATGAGAACAAGACAGACATCAGCACTATTCTCAGAGGAAAAACCCTTTTTGTATCCACACTCATGTCCAGATAGATGTGCATGGGATTCTGCATGACAGAGCAGGCAGTGTTATCATAGTGTGATATCCTTGAGAGGTTAGAGCTCTAATTCTCAGCAGGTACTATCACTTGGATTTCAGGAAGAGCTTATGATGAAATTTTGACCCCTGCCTTAAAGGAAACCCTGGTTAAAAATAAAATTAAAAAAAACCCTACACCATAATTTATTTAAAATAAATTTATTTCATACTAAGTATACATCAAATCCATTAGCATATTTATTGACATATCACTTAAGACTTACTGATATAAAATTATAATTACATTTTATTTGGAGTATTGGAGCACAGTGCACATTTCTTAATATTATGCCTAAAATGTGTTTTAATATCACTATTAATAAGGATTGTATGATCTCTGTATAATATCAGTCTTTAAATACAAGCTATTTAAAGTGTACTTAGTTCCACTTAAGCACAATCAAATATACTTCAGTATATCTTTAGTTGGACCTCAGCTATACTTTTGCACAATTAAAGTGCATTAAGCACAACATTAGTTGTTCCATTGACTTTAAGTATACCAGTTTAGTACAATTGCAAGGTATTTTTATTATGCACTTTTGTAAATGTATTTGTAGTATACTTAGCACAAAATAAATGTGTTTCAAATCCATTTTAGTAGGTTTAGTTTTTCACTAGGGAACACCTTACAATCACATGATATCACAGGATTTCCTAACCGTTTGACCAAGAAATATGAAAAAAAATCGCACTGCCGTTACAGATATTTCAGAAGATTATTTTTGCCTTTTTAACTAGGCAGACAGACAGGCCGATAGACCAACAGACAGCCAGAACGAAGATAAAATGGTAGACAAAATGATAGAACGAAAGACAGACAGACAGATCAACCGAAAGAAAGATAAAAAGACAACTGGCAGAATGATAAATAGAATGATAGATGGACAAGACAGACAAACAGAACGATATATATACTGATAGACAGAAAGGGCGGACAGACAGACAATGATAGAGAAAATGAAAAACAGAACAACAAATTGAACACAATAGAATGAATAAATAAAATTTAATCATAAATAGAATGATAAAATGACAGACAGACTGATTGATAGATAGATATATGGAAAGATAGACAGACAGACAGAGAGACGGACGGACGGACGGACGGACGGACAGACAGACAGACAGACAGACAGATAGATAGATAGATAGATAGATAGATAGATAGATAGAATCATTCCATTTAATCATGAACCAACTGCATGGACCAATGCACATTTTGTCTATGTGCACATTAGCTCTCATCAGAACACAACACTGACTAAATGTGGCAATAGGTGAAAAACACAATAAGAATAAAACAGATTACGTAAGTGTTCTGCTGCCTTTTGATGGACCAAAACAAAACATGATAGGGTTTTATGACAAGATGTGTAGACACTACTATACTGTTGCCAATCATAGAGAGAACAGAACACCAGCCAGCTTCATTAGTGCTGGTGCCATCCAGTAGAAACCAGCCAATGTGTCTCTCTACATCCCTCTCCAGATAAGGTTCTGGACAGCAGATGGCTTCCCTCTTAAGGATAAATAAGTTGAGTAAACGCTGGACAGGGCAATTTAGTCATTCATCAACTTACTTTTGCATTCACTAGGAACCTAAAAACATCCGCTGCGCAAGTGACAAGTTCTTTATATATTCCACCATGGTCATATTTAGTTCACCCTGGATGCATTAAGACATGAGAATGATGCTCTGTCTTGACACACTCAGCCTGTCACTCTCCATACAGTGCCTGAGTCACCGATGCAAACAGATGGAGGCCAATGGTGAGCATCTGTGACAGAGACATTACCGCCCTGATGACACTCATCTACGCTACACATGATAACGTGCCAACTCTGACTGGCGAATGGCTCTAGCCTTCATGCTGACATTATCTACCTGCATTATACATGGATGTTACAGAAATGCAGGAGAAAATACCAAGGTCTTGGTATACTAACCTATAAGGAACTATAAGAATACTTTAAATATAAATTATATAGCAATGCATCCTAGCATTCAGAGGTTTGATGTCAGATTTTTTTTTTTAATAAATGAATGCTTTTAATCAGCAAGAATTAATTAAATTGATCAAGAAGTGACAGGAAGACTTTGGTATCCTTTCTATTAATAAACAGTTTTTGAACTTTCTATTCATCAAAGAAACCGGAAAAAATGTATCACGGTTTCCACAAAAACATTAAGAAGCTGAACTGTTTTTAACATTTAATAACACATAATAAGTGTTTCTTGAGCAGCAAATCAGCATATTAGAATGATTTCTAAAGGATCATGTGATCATGAAAACTGGAGTAATGATGCTGAAAGTTCAGCTTTGCATCACAGGAATAAATTACATTTTAAAATATATTAAATTTTAATAATATTACTGTTGTATATAACAATATTACCATGTTACTATATTTTTGATCAAATAAATGCAGCCTTGGTAAGCATAAGAGACTTCATTTTCAAAAGGTAGCACATGTAAACAATAATACACTAAATATAAATTGAATATTTGCTTGTTGCTTTTTTTATGATTTACCAATTTAGTACAAAATATCATATGAATAACCAGCTAGAATTGTTGAAATCTTAAAGTTAAATTCTCTGATTTTGAATTTAGACAGACAGACAGACAGATAGATGAACAAACTAAGAACGAACACTAGATAGAACAAACAAGTGAATGACAATTTGATAGACATAAGTGAAGTGTAAGCTCTTGCTTAGTCTGTATCAAACGAATTAGACGACATCTACTGATTTGTGCTATTTTTGTACATCTGATGCCGTCCCCTGACTCTAGTCTCAAACGTTTCCATATTGCACAGATTCTGTAATGCTCTGACTCCCTGACACAATAGCTTCTATATAAAGAACCATTAAGAGAAAAAGGAAAAACACTGCTTTTACAGTCAATTTAAAGAACAGAGTGAAGCTCAAAATCTCCTGATCTATTGTCCATGTTCACGATTCTGTTTGGAAACACATGGCACGTGATAATGTACATGTGATGACAGCCACTACACGTGTCTGCTCTGGGGCTCAGAGCACATTTACGGACGTGTCTATCCCAATGCAACTCTTGAATGGGAGGGGAAGAACATCCCTTTACCATTTAAAGAAATCAAATTCGGAGTTTTAGCTTTTAGTCCATGGGTGTTGCCTGCTATTTGGTAGTGTAAAAATAACTCTGGAGATGTACTTTTAAAATGTACAGCATTTCTCTTTCCTGTGAAAATGTGCCTAAATATTGATGACTGATCCTATTGACATCAAACTGATGTCCAATCAAATGCTCTCTAGAATGACAATCTATCCCGCAAGTAAATCACAAGTCTTCCCTGATTTATTCACTTAAATAAAACGCAGGAAAAACTGCATTAAAATGTGAAAAAAATCCTAGATCGACACAACTTTCCATTTCCTTTTTTCATGACCTATTTCTCCCTCGCCCAGTTCCTGTCCATTCAGAACATATTAGTTTCCATCTTTTATTGAAAAAAATCATTCTTTCTGCCTGGCTTAGATGTACTGAAAATGGAGGTTAAAAATGAAAGGCTACCGTTGTCACCATGGCACGTGTGGAGGTGGCTCATTTCCACGCAGACGTCAGGTGGACCATGGGACACGTGCCGCGTCTCCCATCCTTCTGATTGCTTCTTCTGTCATCAATGGCTTGAGAAATCAAACAAGAGACAGGCAGGCACACAGTCTAGCACTATGACACACTTTTGTCAACGCAGATGATGAATGGAAGATGGAAAAGCTTGAATGAAAAAACCCAATGTGTTAAAATGGCTGATTGTTGTTGAAAGCAATTTGGGAAGTGATGTCATCTAATCTGCATCTGCTTCACCAAAATTGAATCCCAAATGAGTCCCAAAAAGAGCCCTGCATAAAGGAATAATTCACCCAATAAGTGCTCTTTTTTTCAATGAACGAGCATTTCAAGCTATTCAAAATGTGGTCCATGCACATTTGTGTTGTCTAAATTTAAGTTATAATTCACTAAAAATTCCATGATTCAGGGATGAATCAAATTGTGATTAAATATTTTAAGTCAGATGTTTTCAATGAATAATTCGATTCAGTTCACAAAACCGTCCATAAATTCCCCATCTCCTCATGGCTTCAGAACCAAAAGCTCCATAAAGCATAATAAAAGTGGTCAATACCACTCAAGCACTTCTAATAAGTAAAACACAAAAATGTTTTTTTTTATTCACTAAAAATCTTTTAGTCCTTGCTCTGCTTGACATGTACATAGCAGAAGCAGCAATGTCAGATTTGTGCATGAATCATTCTATTTTTTTTAATGAATCAGTTGATCCGGTGCACAGATGATTCATTCATAACTCTGAAGTATCTCAATAGGGGCTTTCGCACCGGTCCGAAGGAACCTTTTCATAGTTCCTAGAACTATTGGCGTAAGTACCCTTTTTTCGGTGTGTTCGAACGTATTTAGTTCTAGGATCTCGTTTTGGGGAACTTAATTAGCTCCTACTCCAGAGTGGAGTCTAAAACAGTTCTATAGGAACTACCAGTGATGTACGTGTACACTGACTGGCCAAACGCATATGCAACACTGGCTACCAGACATTTTTAAAAAGCCATGTAAAAATATTTACTCCACGAACATGGAAAAAGCAATAATAACGGCATTTAGCTACCTGTTGTCTGCAGCGTTGTGTTCTTTTCTCAGCCTCGATGATATGTAACAATGCAAGTTGTCATAGAAGATTTAGTCAGTTTTTTTATGCTCGTTCAATCATGTAAATTGTGCGTTTACATTCCATCTCCATTATCTCGAATCCCACGACACACAACAAAAACAGCTCCGATCATGGCGTTGTTCTCCATTCACCGGTTGCTGATGTTTTAAAATGTCGAGAATAAAGACTGGCTTAAAACTACTCAATGACTTGGTTCTATATTCAAAACTACTGTACAGCATGTCTTCAGAAGACTTGGATCCTTTAGTTACAAATCATTTATCTTATATCTCAAATCATATACCAACTCAATTCTCAGTCTTAAAGATATCAGAAGGTTCAATGGTAACAGTTTAATACAAGCATGAGAGGGGTCATTCGGGGACTCTTAGAAGGCTCTCTGGGAGCTGGGTAACTAGTGGCTGTCACCATGCATGGCTGAGAAGACAGCAGCATCTTTGCAGTGACCTTTTGCTAGGACACAACACAATTTCACTTTACTTTCAATACATTTCCCATTTTGTCCACTTTATTAGGTCTCATCCACCTCTGGGGCTTTGCAAATAAAATACTGCAGATACTGCCATAAAGACAAGACAATGCACATCTTTTAGACAGACTGATTTTAAGGGGCTACATGCTTTCTCAATAAAAATGTCATTGCTAATTCTTATTGTGCCTTCTTGGAGGCCATTAAGCTGTGACAATGGAAGGAAGAACAGAGGAAAATAAAAAGAAAGAATGAATAAGAAACAGTATTGATTTATTAGCCTTGAAGTCACACAAACTCACATCTACTTTCAGTGAGCTGCATCTGATGTCAGCAATACTTCAAAACCATAATTCAATGTTTTTTAATCTACTAAAATGAAAAACATGAGTGCTTCTAAGAAGAAATTTAAGTTTTCTATTTAAAATAAATGAGAAATACTCATTCACAATGGACACTCATTGGCTGGAAAGACTGATTTCAAAGAAAGTACTATAATAAGGCACTTGAAATTGCTGGTAATTTACTGTTGCTTCATTGCTTTTACATCTGATGTTTGTTGACAACAACTTCAAAAAAATAGAGTCAGTTTTTATTTTGACCACAGGATATTATACGGAAAAAGCATGTTTTTCACAGCTTATAAATTATTATATAAATAATAACAAACATGATAACACAGGGCTTTCGTCATTCAATCAAGAATGATGTGATCTTCTTCCTATTTACTATGCATAATGTTGTGCATATTTTTAAATGCATGACATGCAAATCATAAATGAACACAGCCAGCCGCACTTCAATTCAGCCCCCTATACAGAACTGTACTGTACAGAACAAAAACAAGTGTACTCTATGTTCATCCCTTTTGAACGAACTACATCAAATGTCACCATGGCCCTAAATTAAGTTTATCCCTGCATCCTCCTCCTCTGTACGGTACAGAATGGCTGTTCTAGGAACACACTGAGGAAAATTACAGGGCTAAAGTGCATCGGCCCAGCCCTCCGGCCCTTCAAATTAGCTGGCATTCTGCAGAGCTCTCGTCTGCCCGAGTGCTAATTACCATCGGCAGGGGGATGGTGAGCAGGGGTTTGGTAGCAGACTATATCATACTGTTCTTCAAAAGTAGATTATTTGATTTGATGTGGTAGAAACTAATTTCAAGACAATACCAGGGACAAAAAGGGGGGGGGGATGGTACAACTGGCACGACATGGCACACTGACATTGCAAAGGTCAATTCTTTTATTAATTTTTATTAATTAATTAATTTTTAATCTTTATAGCAAGGATTAATCAAAACAGCATTTAAATTTATTTTAATTTAATTTAATTTATTGTATTGTACCCAAATGGAACTAATTCAGCTTTCAGTTAGAATAAGGATGAGTTTTATGGAAAGATGCCGCCATGACCCAGTTTTCTCGCCTGAAGGCAGGGAATATTGATCCAGCATTCCAATGATTAGCAACACACAAAGTTGACAACTCTCAGTGATTTGCGCTAACCTAGAAACCTATAGGACAACCATGTAGGGGCAGTCGAGGTCGAGACTGTGCCCTAATAGAAACGATTAGCATCATGGATATGGACAGCAGAAGTTCATCATCTCATCTATTTGGAACCCATATAGTAAGATCCAACTCAACACACACAAAAACTGCAAAAAAAAAACATCACTGGCAAGGCAATGAAAAGATACAATGAAAGCTAATTTGTATATTACAAATATATAAACAACTAAGGATATATTTCTTCAACTAAGGGTGCTAATATGTGAACAGCAATTAATATAGGGGTTAATATAATTTGTTTAGGCTACAGTGAAAAAAAGATGTGTTTATCTTTTATTTATCTTTCTACTGTCTATATTCTCTAGTTTGTATATCAGTGTAATATAATTTGTGTTTAGCAGTGTTTAGTGCTTGGTGAAATGGGTGACTTGTCAGACCTCCAAAAAGGGTAAATCATCTGTATCCTTAACAGCCCAATTATTTGGTGTTTTAAGTGCAATGGTTATGAATGCATTCACAAAAGATGGCAAGACTTCATTAGTGAAGAAGAATAGTGGGCAAAAAATGGAAAGTTAATGAGAGGGACCATTGAACATTGAAAAGGATTGTGTCCAAACAACAGAATTGCTGCAGCAAACCTCAATATTCACCTTGAAGACCCTGTTTGCACAAAAACTGACCACAGAGAGCTTCACGAAGCTAACATTCATTAAAAAGGTGCTAAAACTCTAATCACAGGCAGCAATGCTAAAATACAGGCAAACAAGGCAGGCAGAATACATGACTTGAATCTTATCAAACCACTGTGGATAGTTTTGTATAGAGCAGAGTGAAAAGCCGATTTCCTCGCCTTTCAATGCATGTACATACACTTTCTGGAAATTGTTAGCCAACAAGTTAAATAAACCAGTGATAGTGTGGAAACAGGGCCTATATCTGGAAGAAAAAAAAACACCCAGCTGTGTTTGCAACTGTCATCTTCCTTGTGTGGAGAAATAAAGGAAGTGTTTGTGAAAGGGAAAATATCTTTGTAGCTGATCCCGCCGTTCAACTTTGACTGCCTGATCAATGTCTGTGCTTAGATGTCAGATCTGACTGCTTTTATTACTATTAAATGAGTGAAACAGAAGCTTTGCTGCAGCTCTCTTTTATCCACAACCCTACACTTCAGTTTGAATCATCTAACCCACTTTTGCATGAAAAGCTCGTTTTATTCCTGTCTTTGCTTTGTTGAAGTATGATGAGTACTTCAAAGTCAGCGTATCAGTATTTTTTTAAACCATTTTTGCCTTTCCTCATTACAGACTGCTCGATTTGAACAAAAGCACAGGTGACTTTTATAGTTTTGTCTGTGGGTTGAGGGCATCTGGGTTCATTCCGTCTACAGCTGTAACCAAGCGCATACCTGATAAAACTGACCTCAAGAAGTCTGAAGGATTGTGTTTCCAAGGCTTCAGATCTCTGAGCTAAATTATTTAGCTGTGTAATTCAGTTTCTCTAGACGTGAGCCTCTACACTGACAAATGAATAGCCATTTAAATGAAATGAATAACAAATAAAGAGACATCAAATGCATTTTAATGATGCAAATGTAGAATAAATGTATGTTTATTGTATGCCTATGGGAAAATAAGTCGTCTGGAGCACAAAAGGTGCAGAAGTTACACAGAAAAGTTTAATACTCAGGCTTAGGGGTTATGAAAGTGCCTACTATTAAGCACCCCTAATTAACAACAGAATTTTTTTGTAATAAAATCTGTAATCAGTAACATGCATCATTTAAAATCCCTGTTCTGTGTAATGTCATTCCGACCAAATAGCTAAAAACATTGATGTTGCTTTCCTTGCCATCCAAACTTCATCCGACCTGACAACAAGCAGGACACACAACAAAGAGGACAATGACTGATGCTTCACACCTGTAATCTTTGGTGGTTTGGTGCAGATCACCATATTGTTCGACTGCACAATAGAAACATATGATGTTTCTATTTATCTATTCGGGTTATTATTAGGGCAAAAATCATGTGCCAAACAGGCACACGTGAAAACTGACTCATCAGAAGAGCCTTACACAACAAAAACATCTAACAAATAGCTGTTTACTCATATATATAAAAAAACATTGGTCACATTTTTGCTGTAGAAAATCAATAAATGTTCATACGCTGATAAAATTTGCAAAATATTTTTTACAGCTACCGATTTTGGACCTTTAAGGTCTTCATCAGGCTAAATCTCTAAGTGAAAGGACAACTATTATGCCCCTTTTTACAAGATGTAATATAAGTCTCAGGTGTTCCCAGAATGTGTCTGTGAAGTTTCAGCTCAAAATACCCCACAGATTATTTATTATATTATTTTGAAAATGCCTATTTTGAGTTGAAGCAGAAACAGGCTGTTTTTGTGAATGTGTCTTTAAATGCAAATGAGCTGCGGCTCCCCGCCCCCTTTTCCAGAATAGGGCTGTGCCTTTACTGTGCCTTTACTTTTCAGAAACTTTTGATTATCATGTCTATTGTGCTGAAATCATGCGTTTTAAACCATATCAGTTTAAACTTCTGATACACGGTTTTCTGAGCGCATACATCCGAAGCACATGCACAGAAAGCGGCTGTCACATGGCATGTGAGTACTAAACTAAGTTCTCTTTCATGTCTTATTGGGCTTAAACGGTCAAATACACACAGGTTTATGTTACAAAAACAGTCAGTTATGTCTGTGAAGGTAAACAGCTTGGAAATAAATCACATGGTTATATTAGATATGTGTGTTACAGCAGTGTAATATACGGTACATACTGCTGTTTACACTGTTAATATGACCCAAACAATAAAACAAAAACAGAAAATCAAAAGAATAGTGTCCGTCATCAGTTGTAGTCAGGCCTGTAACATGTGGCATCACCTTTTACAGATTCTGCGAACAGCTTGTTCTGAGACACTGCTTATGATTTATGGGGATTTAAAAAATGAGCGGGTGGATTTTGATCATTATAGGGTGGTTGTGTACACACACTGCCAACACACATTTATGTTCAAACAACACGTAAAAACTGAATTCTGCATAGTTGGTTCCCTTTACAGGTGCTATACTTGCACATTAATTTCTCATATTGTGAAATAAAAGAAAGAAAGAAAAACTAATCTGAAACAAAATAAAACAACCTAATTTTACTTATTTTTAAAAATAAAAAATATATTTTCACTACTGGGATAAGAAATCAGTACAATATGTGATTCATATTTTACTGATTATCTAAAAAAGTGGGTCATTAAACATATAACATGACTCACTCACATCAATCAGAGCTGAACGAGCATCATCATGGGTATGTGCCAGTTAATATTAGGCTATACAGTATAATTATTTGGTGCCTTCTCAAAAGTATTTACAGACGCGTTGATGGAATCATGAGGGAAACAGAATGATTAAACAATTCCCTTTGCTGTTCACAAGCACCTGATTTTCTCAGATCCAAGTTGGAATGGAATAAGAGAATCAATTGGACCGTGAGAAACGAAAGCGGGATATCAAGGGAGGGGGTCCTCTAAGAACATAACATGAGAATTTATGTAGGTCATCGATTCAGAAATGTGTCAGTGGATGAGACGATAGTGAGTGAGCAGCCCTGAAGCCTTCAGAGTAGAGGAAAGGAATGAGAGAGGACGAAAGAGATATGGAGTCTCTTTATTTAGCATCTATTATCTACCAACAAGGACAGGGTTAAGATGCACTTATCGACTTGAAATTTCAAATGTATTTCTCTTTTTAATATGACATAAGAAGAATAAATCCAGAGTTAAAGCTGAACTGTGAAATGGCTTAAGAGGAATTATTACTGTTATTACTGAATAGAAATTCAATGAAATTGAACACAGGTAATGTATTTTGGGAAATGAAGTATTCTTCAGTCATGGTCCATATAATTTATTAATAAGATGAAATATATAAAAATCTTTCCCTCCATCTATGCATCCATCCTTCTGAAATTCTTCGAATTTGCATTTTTGAATCAAGTTTACCTAAATTAAAATCAGGAATCGAACTGGAATGTGAAAAAAAGCATTTTCAATTCGATTCAGAATTCTGAATAGCACACACAACTCTAGCTGATATACTAGGAGTAAAATGAGTTCAGTTGGTAAGCTCCTTTCCAAACTAATAAACAATTTAGACTATGTAGAAAGTAACTGCATTATTCCAAACCACAGTTACCTCACCTCAGTGAACCTTCTCCTCTTAAGGGGAGAGAACGAGAGCTCAGGTCAATCTCAGCAGAATAAATCCAATTATTTGAAAGCTCCCCAGACACCACATACTGGCTCTCACATCTGAGCCACCTCAGTCGCTTTATTCAGGAATACAGTAGATGTGTCATCCAGAAACAACATGCATCAGTAAAACCCAAAAGCACCTTGGGGCAAAGTGGCCACCTGGATGTGAAGTCCAGACAGTCCATATAGGCCATTCTCTCAAGTGACCCTGTTAAGTGAGACAGACTGAATCTCTCATTTTCCAGGCTGTCTGTAAAGCTGTGGCGGCAAAGCAGATGGACAAATCATTGTTCTGCTCACAAGACAGATGAACTGTCACAAAATGAGGAGAGATGACAGACAGAATAACGCCAAGGAATCTAGGCTGATGGCCCACACACACACACCAAGGCTTGTCAGGCCTTTTATTTAGGTCCATTGGCAACATCTTCCCCCTCTCAGAGCAGTTTGCGATGTTGTCTGGTTTAGACTAGCAAATTTCCCCAGGAGTCAAAAAAAGTCAAAGATTAAGATTAAGTTCTAAATTCACTTTAGAATGGCAGTCAGAGGAAGCAGAGTCATTCTGAGGAAGTAAACAGATGCCATTGTTTTTTAGAAAGCTCAGATGAAACAGAAAATTCTTCACTGAAAAAAAGAAAGTGTTGTAGAATTTTCTATGCAACTATTTTTACTCAGAAACTGCTTGAACATTTTTTTCAAACAATAACAAATAAATAAGTAACATTAAATTAAATATGAAATAAAATTATCTATCTTTGAAGCTTCTTTAAAAAATTTTTACTCAGAAACAAATAAATAAGTAACATTAAATTAAATATGAAATAAAATTATCTATCTATCTTTGAAGCTTCTTTAAAAAATTTTTACTCAGAGACTGCTTGTAAATTTCACAATTACAAAGGAATAAGTAACATTGAATTAAACATGAAAAAATTGTCTATCTATCTATCTATCTATGCTACTTTGAAATTATTTTACTCAGAAATTGCAAGTAAATTTTACAAACAAATACAAAGAAATAGCAAATAATTTAACACATTGAATTAAATGTGAATTAAAACACCTGTAAACGTGTTGGAAAACGTGTTTGCATTTGAAACCCAGTGAACTCTAATATTACTATTCATAAAAAAAAGAGTCATTGTCATTGAGAGATGAATGCTGGAGCGATTTACACAAACATGTTTGCACGTGCCGTCGCTTTTGAAACAATAGCAAGTGTGTTTTGGGGTTGTCTGTATTTTAGGCTTTTAGCCTGGACTACTAAACTTATTAAATGTGAATTAAAACACCTGTAAACGTGTTGGAAAACGTGTTTGCATTTGAAACCCAGTGAACTCTAATATTACTATTCATAAAAAAAAGAGTCATTGTCATTGAGAGATGAATGCTGGAGCGATTTACACAAACATGCTTGCACGTGCCGTCGCTTTTGAAACAATAGCAAGTGTGTTTTGGGGTTGTCTGTATTTTGGGCTTTTAGCCTGGACTACTAAACTTCCAATAACCAACACAGTTGCTCACAAAATGAACCTAACGAACTCAATGAATCACACTGCAGAGAATCTAACTGGAACACCATCTGCAGTAAACAATAAATGAGATTCATAAAAAAAAAAGACCCATCATATTCCACCTAGCCCTGAAAACTCCTCTCTTTGTATCTGCGGATTGATGTCAGAAGGTCATGGATGAATAATTACTCACGTGCTGGTTCAATAAAGACTAATAATCAGGTCATACACGTGATGAGACAGCAGATGTTTCACACCTTCAAAGCATGAATGATTTCTATGAATAATTACTGCATATAACTGCCAAGTAAATTTTACAAACAAATACAAAGAAATAGCAAATAATTTAACACATTGAATTAAATGTGAATTAAAACACCTGTAAACGTGTTGGAAAACGTGTTTGCATTTGAAACCCAGTGAACTCTAATATTACTATTCATAAAAAAAAGAGTCATTGTCATTGAGAGATGAATGCTGGAGCGATTTACACAAACATGTTTGCACGTGCCGTCGCTTTTGAAACAATAGCAAGTGTGTTTTGGGGTTGTCTGTATTTTAGGCTTTTAGCCTGGACTACTAAACTTCCAATAACCAACACAGTTGCTCACAAAATGAACCTAACGAACTCAATGAATCACATTGCAGAGAATCTAACTGGAACACCATCTGCAGTAAACAATAAATGAGATTCATAAAAAAAAAAAAGACCCATCATATGCCACCTAGCCCTGAAAACTCCTCTTTGTATCTGCGGATTGATGTCAGAAGGTCAGGGATGAATCATTACTCACGTGCTGGTTCAATAAAGACTAATAATCAGGTCATACACGTGATGAGACAGCAGATGTTTCACACCTTCAAAGCATGAATGATTTCTATGAATAATTACTGCATATAACTGCTGTGAAAGCTACATAATTATAACTAATAGTTACGGTGCATAATAACAGTGACAAAAATGACACAGCATGTACTGTGTAATGTGAGACGGGCTTTCGTTCTGTATGGTGAAGCAGATGGTCTTGTTCTATCAGATTCCTGAACGAGAGATTGCACAGAACTTCTAGTGTAATCATTGTGAAAACTCGACCTGCGTGATGCTGGAGCCACACACTACATCTGCCTGAAGACTTTTACAGAACAGACAAAAAAAATACATCCAAAAGTATAATTAATGCCTGTCTTTAATCTATCTATCCATCAACATTACGCTTTTCAAAACAAGGCAACTCGGTGCAAGGAATGAGATATCAATCAAAGTGATAAAATATACAATATATGACATACATTCTAAATATCAATAATAAATACTGAAGCAAGGAATTTGCATCTAGTTTTTGAGTAGTGGAGACCAAACACAGGAAAATAAGTCGAGGAAAATATCTCAGTAAATACAGTAGAAGGTTTTGAGTCAAATTGCACAAATGCTTGTTTTTGTCCTAGCAGTGGTTTTGTATGAATCCTCTTTGCATACCTAGTTCAAAATAGACTTTTTTTTTGTGAATACTGTCCTTCAAATTCAATTCTAATTTCAATAGTTGTTGGGGAGAAAAAGTGAAAACAAAACCTGTTTCATTACTTTTTTCACATAAATGTCTTACCATTTAAATTTTGCTGAAAAGCCTATGATATGCTGTTCAATAGCAGATTCCCATTGTGATAACTGTTGCCAAGAATTTAAAGTTTGTGTCTATACAGAAACTTGTAAAAAATAATCATACCATGAGAAATATTCACTGTAGGGGAGAGTCGGACTCGTAACCCAAGGTTGCGGGTTCGAGTCTCGTACCGGCAGGGTTTGTAGGTGGGGGGAGTGAATGTACAGCGCTCTCTTCCACCTTCAATACCACGACTGAGGTGCCCTTGAGCAAGGCACCGAACCCCCAACTGCTCCCCGGGCGCCGCAGCAAAAAATGACTGCCCACACAATGGCTGTGTGTGTTCACGGTGTGTGTGTGTTCACTGCCTGTGTGAGGAAGGGAGGAGGTGGGGGCTGGGTGAGTGTGTGTGTGTGTTCAGAGGGAGTGAGAGAAGGGGAGGGTGAGAGAGAGAGAGAGAGAGAGAGAGAGAGAGAG
>NW_015653460.1:1140616-1167155 GCF_001515625.1 Sinocyclocheilus rhinocerous | reverse complement strand
GGGCGCCGCAGCATTGGCTGCCCACTGCTGGCTCGCTGTGTTCACGGTGTGTGTGTGTTCACTGCTGTGTGTGTGCACTTTGGATGGGATCAATGCAGAGCACTAATTCCGAGTATGGGTCATCATACTTGGCCACATGTCACGTCACTTTCACTTTCAAATTTCCCCATCCATATTTCTTGTTTTTCCAGATGTGCAATATTTCTGCCATTAAGGTTCTTTTTCACTCTAATGTTTCTGGCAATAAGGAGCTAGATAAAGTTTACTTGTATGATGGGTAACTGACACATTCGCCCAATTGTAAAAGTATTTGCTTCTGATTTACATTTACTTTTATCATCATTTAAAAAAAAAAAAAACCTCTATTAGCTTTAGTATATTACAATTTTGATTTAAAAAAAAGTTTTTTCCCTCACTTGTTTTTGTTCTCTTACAGTATATCATATTTTTGTTTTAATTTATAATGATTTTTTGGTAACACTTTATTTTGATAGTCCACTTTAGACATTCTATTAACAGTAAGTAACTTTGCAACTACATGTCAACTAGCAGTTAGTAGAGTATTAGTAGACTGTCTACTTTATATCTTCTAACACTTTCTTTGTCAACATTCTACTAACCCTAAACCTACCCTAACAGTCTACTCTGAGAGTTAGTAGACATGTAGTTGCAAATTAATGAGAATTAGTTGACATGTAGTTACAAAGTTACTTATAGTTAATAGAATGTCTAAAGTGGACTATCGAAATAAAGTGTAACCGATTTTTTTCACACATTTAATGTACAAATTCACATCAAATATACAATCAAAGTTAACTGGAAAAGAGATGAAATCTTATCTGAGGGCAACACTGATAGACGATCAGTGCACAATCAATAGGGTTTGATTAATGTTCATAATGTGACAGTTGATGTGGTGATTTCTGCAGTGGTTCTGCCAAAGTGTCTGGGACGGGATGGGCTCACGGCCTCTGCGGGAAGAAACTGTGTCCTGCTCTCATCTCACAGACAGAACTAGACAAGCTTTAATGTGAAATCAGGCCATCTATTGATACTGAGACAATGAGGTTTTTAAACGTGCGTTTGTGAAAGGTACTGTAGAAAAACAGAAAGAAAGAAACTAAAGTAAGAGAGAATATAAAAGAATTACAGAGAAAAACTTTAATTCAGAGTAGAAAGAATAAAACATTCCATTCATTTTTTAAAAGATGTTTCAAGCTGTTCATGTTCAACTTTCGTGGAAAGACTTCACACACAATACAGCTGTCAGCAGTTTTGAAATCAGCTTTTGATCGTGTCTGAGAGGAGAGAGCAGCTTTATGAAGAACAAGTAATTGCACTTTTCTGCTCAGATACACAAAAACTTGCTCCTGAGACTGTGGCCTAGAAAGTTTCACTGCAGAGGTTTAACAGATAATAAAAAGCGAGAGAGTGGTCGGAGGTTTCAGAAGGGAGGAAGAAAACCTGCTGTGAAGGAAATAAAAGTAGTGAGGGCCAATAAGAACTGTGCCACTGAATACTAATACTGAAGGTACTGAGAAAATCTTCGTTTGATTTACACAAACTTTCCCTAACGTGCTGTTTAATATCTGAACACTGCTCAGTTGTGTTTTTTAACACTTCATAAGATTTCACCACTTTATGATAACTACCGTAATATGCAATAAATACATTAAATTATATACATTGTACTTTTACATTAAAATTGTCAAAAATATTTATTAATTTTATAATATATATATATATATATATATATACATACATATACACACACACACATTATAAAAGCAATACTTATTTTTGACAATTTTAATGTACAGTAAAAATGATATATTACACAATATTATTAACATGAATTATATAAATTATTATATAAATAGAATGTAGGCCTATAATATTACTGTTGAATAATGAACTTCTTCCTGATGAATTTAGTGTCTCTGCTTCTTTTTGAACACCAATAAGGGTAAAGACCCAACATATCCATCTGGATCTCTACATGATCTATCTGAAAGTTGGATTAAAGAGATGGATCTGGCAGAAGATTAAAGAAAAGGTGCAATGTCGACGGAAGAGGGTGTTTTATTTGCGATGTCCAACTATGTCAGCAGGGATTCTCTATTGATACCTATTATATCTGCCTCCAGCAGATCTGATTTCCCAACTATCATGTCTGCAAGAGCCACGAGGGAGCAAGAGTGGTTTATCCCAGACCGTCACACTGACCTACATTTTGTGACACATTTCTGATGATCAACCACATGCAACAGTTTATTATAACTTCATGAGTCATCATTGAGAACCTGCAGAGACTCTGATGGCAAGCTGATGTTAAATGGAAAACCTACTGAGAGAATCTGGGCAACTTTGACATACATATCCAACCACAATTTTAACCAGCATGGTTTTTTAATCAGCATATAGTCCTTACAGCCCATCATGCACTCAGAACCGACTTTGCCCCATTTACTAATAACTGCATCTGCTTCAGGGAACATTTCCCATTTCCATTACCAACCTGCACGTGTCCCTGGTCCATCAGATCCGAATAAAAGCAGCAGCAACCCAACGGCCAAAATACAGTTCATTTATATAATTTGTGCTTACAACAAAATAAAAGCAGTGCAAATTTATTTTAGTAATATTCACATATAAAATGCACATTCCTGGTTTTATTATGCACCAGTTTCCACACACACAAAAAAAGTTAAAATATATTAATTTACGCCTTGTTCAAAAGTTTGAGGTTGGCATGATTTTTCTCATGTTTTTGAAAATACAACAGTAATATTGTGATATATTATTACAACCTAAAATATATGTACTTTTTTTCAGGATTCTTTGATGTATAGAAAGCAAATAAATAAATATTTAAACAAAAATTTAAATTGTAATGAAATCTTTTTTAAAGTGAAAATAAATAAATCTTACTGACCCCAAACTTAAGAACAGTAGTATATAATACACACACACACACACACACACACACATATATTTTAATATAGAGACCACTTTGTATAACTGGACAAAATCAAGTCTGACCCCAAACTTATGAACTTACATATATACAGTGGGTACGGAAAGTATTCAGACCCCCTTAAATTTTTCACTCTTTGTTATATTGCAGCCATTTGCTAAAATCATTTAAGTTAATTTAACTTAAATGATTTTAGCAAATGGCTGCAATATAACAAAAAATATCACTCTTTACTGAAGCCTACAGTGCAATATTAGATAATTATTTGAAGACTGCTGTGTTTTGTCCTCACAGCGAGCTTTTAGAAAGCAGTGTGTGATGATACCTTATGAGGCCTGCAGCTCCGGCAGCGTTTCTCAGTGATGGAAAGATTATGAAACCTATATAACAGAAACACCTTAATTTGTTGACCTTTAAAGGTCAGTGAAACGGAGATAGCTACCTGAAATATGGCGTTTACATGAGAAAATCAAGGACATTCAAAGACCCTTTAAATGCTAAACGGTCACAGTCCGGGCTGAGATCCATCTGAGGGTATATGAGTATAGATGTGATACTTCTGTCACCATGTCCCTATTTCCTCCTACATACTGACATGGCAACAGACCGCCAGCGTTCAGTCATTATGGTGAGCGGTGACTCAACGAGCTAAAAGCACATGTGTGAGAACAGCAGGCTATTGATAACACACACATTCATCAGATCAAATCTCTTCTCGAAAACTGCTGTTCAAAAGTTTGGGGGCAGTACAATTTTTTATGCTTTTGTCCTTATGCTCATCAAGGCTGCATTTATTTGATTTAAATTATAACAAATCATTAATATTATGAAATATTATTACAATTTAAAATAACTTTTCGATTTGAATATACTTTAAAATGTAATTTATTCCTGATGGCAAAGCTGAATTTTCAGCTTCATTACTCCAGTCTTCAGTGTCACATGATCCTTCAGAAATAATTTGAATATGCTGATTTGATGCTCAAGAAACATTTATTATTATTATCAGTGTTTATATCTTTGTGGAAACCTTGAAACATTTTTTTCCAGGATTCCTCGATGAATAAAAAGTAAAAAAAAAAAAAATCATTAGAAATGTCTTTACTGCCATTTTGATCAATTTAATAGGTCTTTGCAAAAGTATGAATATCTTTATAAAAAACAACTTACAACTTTTCTTTTTAGGAAAAGAGAAAAATATCCTCTTCAATCATCAGGATCTATTCTAGAACCTAAGGTCCACTTTTCACAAGCCATTTCATTTCAGATGGATAAAATTATGTCCTGACCCACATTTCGTCTTGTAATGACACATTATTGTATTAAAAAATGTTACAGACATCATTTCATGTTGACTTTACCAGTATCTATCCAAAAACCTGTCGTATTTAAATGAGTGACAATGATAAGAAAAATTGGGCCTTGTCTAAAGATGGCATAGAATGATTTCTACCAGTGGCTGGGCATAAAGTTCATGGAAGCAATGCACCTGGGTAATTTAACCTCATTATCCTGGACCATCATTTTTGAAACTCAATTTTGGGCACAATGCACGACTTTCATTTCATCTGGCAGGAATCCAATGATTTCCATCACTAACTGAGGCTAACTGACTTTCCAAAAAAAGTACTACTGAAAGTACTACTGAGCGCTGCTTTTGACACTGTAGACCACAATGTTCTTCTGTCCCGCTTAGAACAGGTAGTGGGCATTAGAGGTTCAGCCCTAAATTGGTTCTGAACACTATTAGTTTTGACACTGGCACATCTTACCCTCGAAGCATCTGACATAGTTTAGCCCGCATTTTTCAAAGAAATTAATACTTTAAATTGGTTCCAGTCTTATCTGACAAACAGGAGTTTCTCAGTTAATATTTGCAAATTTCACTCTTCTTCTGTACCTTTGACCTGTGGGGTCCCTCAAGGCTCTACTCTAGCTCCCATGTTATTTTCCTTGTATATGCTTCCTCTCGGATCTATCTTTGAGAAATATGGTATAAGTTATCATTGTTATGCAGATGACACACAAATATATCTTCCTTTGAAACATAAGAATGGATTAGACCTGGTGGCCTCCTGCCTCTTGGATGTTAAAGCATGGATGTCCCTAAATTGTTTAAGTCTGAATGAGAGTAAAACAGAGATCATGGTGTTTACCCCTTTCTGATACACACTAGCTACGTTTACATGCAACCAAATAATCTGTTTGTAATCGGATTAACGGCTCAATCGGACTGAAAAGCCTTCATGTAAACACCTTAATCGATACGATTGAGCGTTTGGGAAATTTCGATCGGATTGAAGGGGGTGGTTTATTCCTTTTCTAATACGATTGAGAGTGCATGTAAACACTCGATCGGATTGAACCCCGAAACTGAAAGGACTGCACATGTGCAATGATGCAGAAATGGCGTAATGACGTATGACGTGCGGAACGAAGAGGCTCTTCCTTTTGAATAAAGTGTTGTATAAATGCGTGTCCTGTCATTATAAAACTCTCCTTTCACTCGGCAACTGTGAAGTGGAGCAGAACAACCTCCCACCAGTCCTTGTTTTGGATACTCATCCACAGGCAACCCGTTTTGGGCGCGAGGAGGGGCATTTTTACTGCGTGATAAATATGAGCAGCACGGCACAGCGGTTTATATGTGTATTTATCCATAAATGGATAAATATTAATTCTGCTGTTTAAAACAAAGAAACCGTGTAGGAGAGTGGTTATTATGTGCAAACAGTGAGAAACTCTATATTTGTGCAGTGTGCGCATGTAAAAAAAAAATCAATTCCGATTTGAAACTTGTGACATATAAACGTGCACATCAACCCGATCACTTTATTTAGCGTTCATGTAAACACTACATTCAGATTCATCAATTGGAATGAATTCAGTCTGATTGAACCAAAAATTGTGCATGTAAACGTAGCCACTGTATACCAAATCTAAATCCTGGTGTTCTGGCACCTTATGTAAAGCCGTACGTGAAAAATCTGGGTGTGGTGTTGGACAGTGCCTTAATAGACAAGCCAACTAAGTTGTGAAGTCAAGCTTCTATTAGTTGCAAACACTGGTAAAAATGAAGTTCTTTCTTTCTTTTACTAATTTTGAAAGAGTAATCTATGCTTTTATCACCACGAGGCTTGATTATTGTAACTCTCTTTATTTGGGGATCAGTCAATCTTCCTTAAACCGCCTTCAGATGGTTCAAAATGCGGTTGCCAGAGTCCTGACAGGAGCTCGAAAGCGTGAGCATATTACCCCGTCCTTCAGTCTTTACATTGGTTACCTGTGCGCTACAGGATTAATTTTAAATTAATTTAAGCTCTTATAGGTTTTTAAGTCTTTAAATGGTTTAGCACCCTCATACCTCTCTGATCTGTTGATAGACCACCAATCTACAGGAGTGCTTAGGTCTGCCAATTTAAGGCTTTTAGTGGTTCCTAGAACCAGACTCAAGACTAGGGGTGATCGAGTATTCGCCGTAGCCGCCACGAAACTTTGGAATAGTCTTCCTACAGAAATCAGAACCGCCCCTACACTATTTTTAAATCTAGGTTAAAATAATTTTTATTTGGCTTATTATTCATGATTTGCATTTGCTTTGCTGTTTTATTTCTGACCTTGTCTTAAATGTTTTAATTCTGTTAATGGTTACTTACTTTGTACAGCACATTGGTCAACGGTAGTTGTGTTTAGTTGTGCTTTATAAATAAATTTAAATTGAATTGAATTCGAGAGATCGCCCATACATACCATACATGTGGAAGGCAATATTTCCCACAAGAAAAACACTAAGAAATTGTTTTACTTGAATTGAAACAGCCAAAACATGCATGAGACACATGTATCTTTGCATTAATAATTAGATTTGAACATTTTGTTTAAAAAATGTTCATGATTTTTTCAAGTTATCTATGATAGTATGGTCCCTAAATATGTTCATTACAGCACACCTGTCTTCATGATGTTCTGGTGCCTAGTTTGAACATTCAGATATTGTAAATCTTTTTGTTTTTGCCATTTTATAATCTATCTAAAAAAGTTTTTTTAAAAAGTCAGATAAAAACTAAGAAGAACAATAGAACACTATTTGATATCTCATATCTTACATATTGTCCTACTGTGCATTCATTTTCTCTCACTTTTCAGTTCAAAAACTTGTCAACTAATTCTCAAAGGGATGCATCCTGTCTTTTCTTACCTCCCCTTGATGTTATAGTGCTGCAATTCAATGAGATTTCATTATTTCATCATTTCTGATGAAATCTTAGTACCCTACAGCACTTCTGCCAACACACAGAGCTCTAAGGAGAAAAAAAGAAAGATGTGAAATGATGTTCATTTGGATGCATTTCAAATTCAAAGGCCCCAATGTTCAGAACAGTGAGTCACATAACCAGTTTGAATTTGTGCTATCAAATAATAGAACAAATGTAAATTGGATGTCCTGTGTTCTGCCAATGCATCTGTAGGATAATAACACTATGTGACAATCAACACTTAAAGGGATAGTTCCTCCAAAAACAAAAATTCTGTCATAATTTATTTACCATCTTATCGTTACAAACCTGTACAGCTTGCTTTCTTCTGTGGAACACAAAGATGATATTTAAGATACTAGATTTTTTTCTTTCAATAAATGAAAGTCACCGGGTTTAAAACAACACTGGACACCATTGACTTTCATTGTAATGGAAACAAATAAAAAAATAAGGTCTTATGGGTTTGGAATGACATGAGGGTGAGTAATTAATGACAGAATTTTTATTTTTGGGTGAACCATCCCTTTAAAAACAAAATAATGGATATTTAGCTCTAAAGAATCACACTGAAACTTTCTTTTATTTTATAATAATTCACCTGCACTAATAAAATTATATAACTAGATTTATTAAAAGAAGATACCCAGTGGGGTCTAAAACTAAATTGAACCTCACTGACTTTCACTGAACCAAGATATGCATAATTAAAACATGCATGCAATGGACATTGTTGAATAAGTAACTGGTAAAAAAATTTAATGAAAACAATTTTGAATGTCTTGAGCTGGACATTTAGTTCTAAAGTATCACACAAACACTTTCAGAATCATTCATTTTATAATAATGCACCTGCACAAAATTTTATATAACTAATTTCCAGATTTATAGGACAAACCATCAACGGATGCACTTGGTGCTTCCATGACAATAAACAAACAAAAATATCAGGATACAATTTTAGAAGTGGAAAAATAGGTTAGTGTGCCACAGTAATGTAGGTCAGTGCTGCCCTCACCTGCAGCTTTCTGAGTGTGAGCAAAGCCCAAATGACCGACATCTTACTGACAACCAGGGGCCTGAGGAGACGGGGACAAAAAAAAACAAAAAACAATTTCATCCGGCTGAAAAGGACCGATAAAAAAATGTGGTCAATACAGATACTGTGATAACTAGTTTCATGTTAAAACTGATAATCAATTAATGCCCATTGTTAAAGACCTTTAACATTTTTTCTGGACGAATTAAAAAAATAAAACTAAAATCTATAGCCTATATTGAAAATGAAGGCTTTACAACAATATAATATACAGCATGAAAAATAGAGAGTCATTTTGAGATTTGGCAATTACAATACTGTTCAAAAGTGTTGGATCAGTAAGAGTTATTGAATTTGTGTTTTGGATTTTTTCGGTAAGTAACATGCTTACCAAAGCTGAATTTCTTTGATTAAAAATACAGTAAAAACTATAATATTGTGAAATATTACAATTTAAACCATTCAGAACACAATAGCAAAAACTGGAGAAGTTATTGAGCACATTTTACACAAAGTGCAAAAATCTAGTTGCCTCTACTAGGGACAACGTGACAGTATCATGACACAAGCCTTATAGTTGAGGATAGGAGAACAATTTAATACAAAGTAGGGATGAATCAGAAAAGAGTTATATGGATTGCAATCTTTTGGGGAGGTTGGAGGATTAGCCCTAAATTTTGCTGTTAATTTTAATCAAGTCGATACTAACTGCCACTCTTAGATGCTTTATACATAAATCATGTACATACAGAACATGAGGAGAGCATAAGACACAGAGCAGGGGGACCAAAGAAAATTGGAACATGTTGAAACTGGGATAAAGGACACAGGCCTCCGCACAACACATAAGGATGCTTGATCAAATAAGCGAAACCCATGCTGGATATTCAACTGGAGAGTCATCTACCAATTGTAAGAGCTCCACTTCAAAATGAAACTGATATAGCAATACTACAACATGCAAACACATGTAGACTAATGCTACATGTAGAATACTAATACATAAAAGAAAATGTAATAGGATTATAGGAAATAGAAGGACATTTTATTCAGACCACCAATATATTTGCATGAAGAGAAAGATCGCGACGCGTGCTTACTGTACGACTCCTGTACGCCACCGCAATCGTCTTGATTGCAGTCTTCATCCATCAAAACTACTAACGAGATCAAGTGGTTATCTACTACTCTACTAGTGGTTATCAAGTCAAGAAACCGTAGTTTGCGTCTTATCTACAGCGGTGGGATGTGTTGACAATTCGTCTGTAGGCTACTTCACACAGCGCGACGTGTGAGGGCTCGCGCTCTTCAGAGACAATCACAGAATATGACAGAGCTCGTGTTTTAAAGCCAAACACACTGGAATAATTAAATAATCACTGAAAATGCAACGCGAGTCTCTGTTCTCTCTGCAATCCAATCTCTGATGTAATCAGCCTGGTTTCCTTTATATTAGCGCTGTTTTGGACAGATTGTTTGAACGCATTCGCTTCCTGGATCATTGGACTGAAAACTTTCCCCGAGTTTAAGCAGCTTAAAATGATCTGATCGCAAGCAGAGAAGCAAAATTGGGTTAAAGGGTTAGAATAGAAATTGTGCTTCAGTAATTTTAGCGTTCATGTAAACAGTAATTTTGCATTAACTGCGTTAAATTATTTTAACGCGTTAAGGATTGTAAAATTAATCGCATGCGTTAACACGTTAATGATGACAGTCCTAGTTTATATATATATATATATATATATTAAATATATTCAAAGAAAGGAAAGGACGTGATGTGTGGCCAAGTATGGTGACCCATACTCGGAATTTGTGCTCTGCATTTCACCCATCCGAGTGCACACACACAGCAGTGAGAAGTGAACAAACACAAACACACTGTGAACACACACCCGGAGCAGTGGGCAGCCATATTGCTGAGGCGCCTGGGGAGCAGTTGGGGGTTCGGTGCCTTGCTCAAGGGTCTCACCTCAGTCGTGGTATTGAAGGTGGAAGAGAGTGCTGTACATTCACTCCCCACACCTACAATCCCTGCCGGAGCTGAGACTCAAACCCGCAACCTTGGGTTACAAGTCCGACTCTCTAACTCTATGTAATCTTAGACTGCAAAATAATAACTCAAAAAAGATTAAAAGGTAACATCGTAATTATTTAGTGAACCCTTAAATTAATCACAATTGAATGAAAGCCATAAAAAACAGACAATTAATTGTGATAATCGGCTTAATCGTCATAATCACCAAAGCCATAAAACAGACAATCAATCGCAATAACCGTGACTATTTTTTAGACAATTAATCGTCAGCCAAATTTCATAATCGTGACAGCCCTACTATGCACATGGTAGGAGGACCACAGGTTTTGAATGGCCATGCTACTAAAATTATTTATATAATTCAGGTCAGGTGGACATTATTATTTGATAAAGACCGGAAAATAATGGTCATTTTCATTTGTTATTTTATCTACAGTACAGTTCATTAGATGTAGAATTCTGAAGTGAAATAAAGTAGTGCTGTAAAGATTATATTTATTTGAATGAATTGAGAGAGAGAGAGTCAGAAAGAGAGAGAGAATGTGCGAGTTGAGTAGCTTAGTGAAGCTTGTTGGTTTAATTACAAAAACAGCTAAGTTATCAACTCATTGCTGAGAAATGTATTAGATTTTAGTAGCGAAGCTATTGTATTTATAAAATTCATGGGGCAGGGGTTGAAAACCAGCTCCTGAATGTTGCGCAATTTCTACACAAAGTTGCCGCCTCAATAAAATGCAAATGCATATACACGTCGGCAATAAAATGCTATCTTTATGGGCGAACGCGTCACCCTCGCATTGTGTACGGTTTCAAATAAATAGCCTATTAAGTAGGTCAGTGCTGTGATTAACACCATAGTAAATACAAAAATCTGAATGGCTGTTTAAATCATGTACTTTTCAGAAACAGAGTAGTGCAGCTGCTTTGTTTATGGGGTTTCCAGGGTAACGGCTGCATTTCTGCTGTTCCATCAGTGCCATCTGCTGTCAGAGTAAATGTGAATGTCATTTACTTCACTTGTTCCGCTATGCGCTTCTCATCCGTGTTGGGCTTGTTTAAACTAGAGTGTGCATGACTCTTTGAAGCAGCATACAGCGGTGTTGTGCATATTCTTAAAATGCATTCCAAAAAAAGAAAAATCTGTAATAAATAATTATTCACGGTATTTTGAAGAGCCCATGATAACAATATTGTACATGTTCTTTATTGTGATATATTGTATTACCGAATACCAGCACATGAATCTTTCCTACCCCCAGCTTTTGAACGATAATGTACAAATTAAGATTTACACAGAAATATGCTCTGCTCATCTTTCAGGATGAGACCCAATGAACATTAATACACAAAGAAAACAGAAAAAAAAAATTAATACTTCATGTGATTGGACTAGCAGATTAAAGGTTAATTAGTTAAACACTTTTTTTAAACACTGCTTTTAACTTGATCAGGCAAAAGCCGGTCTAAAACAGCTAGAAAAAACATGACCGCACTCCCAAAAAAAACAAAAGACAAATTCACTGAAAACCTCACCATACTGGACACAGAAGCGCTTAAAGTGGGATATCATGGCTGCCTGCCAAAACATGTGAGGCCTGATTACTAAGTTCTTTCTCTCTGGCCTGTTGATTTGACATTGCACAGGTTATTACGAGCAATCCACACAACCCCGCAGAGTTTCGCCAACAGCAACATCGCTCAATAAATGCCAGCCAACCACAACAGCTAGTGCTCTGCCCTAGAATCTAGCGCATTTCTCCCTCAGGGCAAAGGCTGTTCCCTTTGGAATATTCCAGCAAATCCCACTTCCACATTTCTCAGGCGGATCAGACCACCTTGGCAAGAATGAGACCTCTGATCTGAGATGTTATCTTGGCTATTCTAAGGCGATTCAGTTGCACATCACAGAGAAACGGCTTTCCAAAATCAGCGCATAAAAACTCAGGAAAATGGGTCAACATCCTTTCCCCCTCGTTTCTCATCATCACTGCATAAAACATTTGCGACTGAGTGGGAAATGTGGCTTAAAGTGGGAATTCATTTCACATTATTGAAGATGAGAGGTTAAAACTAGTAAAAATATATGCAGCAACATTTTAAAGCGAAGATAAGTGGTACCTTAATGTGACTGCAAGACTGCAACTGCACCTGTAAACAATAGAGTGAAATTAGAAGGCGAAAAAGACTCTCTGGTTGGCTCTTTTTAACAACCTGCTGTCTAAGAGTGATTTAATGAGACACCTGCATGAAGAAACTCAGACTACTGAGAGTCAAAGCCTCACTGCATTCTTTAAATAAAGAAAAACAACTGGTATTTAACCCAGAGTTCTTTCAGTAACTTTGGAAAGGCACCAACAGACTCAGCGGTGTTATATTGTGTAAATGTTATTAGTCATGGGAATGCTGCACTATTAGCACCTCTAACAATGAGCCCCTTCTGCCTTGGTCCACTTGATTTAAAGTTGTTCAAGATGTGCAAACAAAATGAGTTTAATCTAAAAGTTGGCATTCAAAGGCACACTTTGAACCTCAATCATCGGGTATGGGAGTGTTGCAGTTGCCGTGGTAGATGTGCACCGGCCCATCGCAGCGATAGTACAGCTGGAAGACGTCACCATACCCGTGTTCCCTCCACCATGTGCAAAGCTGTCGGTTCCAGCCGCAGGACAGTGGGTAAAACAGTTCCCTGTGCTCCATCCCGATCATCGTGAAGAAATCCTGATCACCTAGGTGCCCCCGGAAGTGGTATTTCTCTGCAAGGCGAGCCACCCGCTCGGGCTCCAGAAGCTGGTTGTATAAGGTAGAGCGACGCATGGCGTCGAGGTTCAGAAGCATTACGCCGCTGTTGAAGCCGGGCAGACCGTCTGGTGGAGGGTCACCCACACGGGACTTCGGATTCTCTTTGTGGTACTGCCAGAAAGTGTGCCTATGACAAATAGAGAAGACAATGCAAAGAAGAATTTAAGCAAAGAATCATAGCTTTACTATACCTAGATTTACAGATGTGAACAAACCCATAACTTGAGCCCGACCGATATATCGTTTGCCGATTTTATCGGCCGATATGAGACTGTTGCAGACATATTAGTATCTGCGAATATGCCACAGATTTGCCGCCGATATGAACATTTTTTTACAGAACACATAGACCTTTTTCCTGAGCTGCCATTACGCGATGAAATGCTTGTAAATGGTGTAATTACGTTTGTCCAGCAGAGCGCGCTCCATTGTTTGCTACTGGCGACCCAGGTCAGTGTAGTGTAGACATGCGCGGATGAGCTCAAACTTCACCCGCTGCTTCAAATTATCAGCCCGCCACCCACCCGCACCTATATTTGATTGTCACAGGTGGTGGCTTGAGTCTGTTGAATGGTGATTTAATGCTATGTTGTCACCTAGTTGGTGAGACGCAATGCTATAAAGTAAATAAACAATGTCCCCATCTTTTACTCTCACAATGAGCTTATCATACTCATTTGCTACATTAGTATGGCCCTATGATTTCCAAGATGCAGAAAACGCAGACGGAAGCACTGAATCCAGTCATAAAAACGGAATTTACTGTATAACGCGTAATTTCACGGAATCAGTCATATTTTTGATGAATAAATAAAAAAACAGGTCAGTACACATAAATCAAATCGCGATATGGACTAGCGTCTGTGAATATTAAACTGCAAAAAGACTATTTAAATACGAATCCTCATGTTCTGCGTGTTCATTTGATTACCAGAAAATACACAACACAGAATTTGTGAAAAAAATATTATTAATTATTATTATTTATTCACTTTAGAAATTTACATTTGGAAAAGCTGTGTTTCCTGCATAAACCTGCTCCTTTTGGTTTGGCAGTAGCTTGCTGCCCTACACGGTTACCTTGTTTATTAAAAATAAATAAAAACGTTCACCTTTTGGGACAAACCAAATAATTTTTTATAATAAATTAAAAATACAAATTATAAAACGTGTTTTAAAATACAAATTATAAAAATATGTATTTTTATAAAAAATAATAAAGTAAAATAAAACAAAACAAAATTTACAAAAAATGGCAATGGAGGAAAGACCCAAGCCACATATAGGGACCAGAATATCATACTTAGGAGAGTGCTCTCTTGACTTTTGACACCTAGCAACGCACTTACAACCACTCAGAACACCTATGCAACTGCATAGCATATTTTTGCAACAATTTTGGGCAAAAACATGATTCTACTCATGTTTTTGTTCTCAACCTGAAGCATTTTTGCAAATAAAGCAGTTTCTAGCTTAAGTATTAATAACCGGGGTGACAGTAGTGCTGTTTCAGGGAGTAGAGACTTCATTGAAGAATAGAGAAGTTAACAAAAATAAGTACGCAAAAAACAATAGAAGAACAATCGTTATGTTATAGTATGCATAAATCACAGAAAAAAAAAGAAGAAAAAAAAAGCATAAAGGCCCAAAAACAAATTATTTTTTCTAAGCTGTTCTACAACAGACAACCAAAACCCTCAGTTCTATGTGAACAATGCTAAAATAGTACACTGAATAGACAGAATGTGTATTCATAAAAATACCTCTGAAATACATAGACAGTCAAGCTGGAAACTGAAATATTAAATCTCGAGACTTCAACATGAGATTGACCCAAGGCTGTAAGCTTGAGGTGAACTCAACTTATGGGTCTTGTGGCAAATCCTGAAAATCTCTAGCATGTTTTTTGAGTGAACTGAGATTTAGTGGAGATGCAGCATGTGGGCTGGTGAAGTCCAAGGCCACGCACTGCTCATAAAGAAAACTGTGGAGTGCTGAAACCAAGCTTATTCAAAGTAGCTTTGATCCATCAAGTCAATGCCCCCTTCAGGGAATTCCTCAGAGGATCTCCTGAAGTTCATAGATGCTCTCTTGCTTTTAAAAGCCCAAGCTGGGATGGAAACAACAAAGAGATTTCTGAAGCTGCTCCTCATGGACTGTTCATTTGACAGCAGGAGAACAGAACCAGACAGGATGACACAAACTTGAAGCTTTTATCTTTCACCCAGAGACTCCAATTTAGTGCAACTCCAGTCCATGGGAGCATTTCAGAGAGAACTCGAGTCAACAGGAGCACAGGTAAACAAGAACATGACTACAACATTAACTCAGAGGGCCCTGTCGGCGCTTTGATGGTGCTGCTCAAAGAGCTTTGTGAGATTCCTGTTCCTCTAAGAAGTCTTTCCATAAAGTTCAGGTATAAAATCATTAGTTTAATCTTTTGTAGAAAGGGTTGTCCTGCACGGTTTATTTTTTAAAAGGCAGATAACATAAATTTACATGTGCAGTATTAAGGTGTAAAAGACAAGGGACACTGAAAGGCAATTCACCAAATAAAAATTTGGTCAACGTTTGCTCACCCTCATGTCGTTCCAAACCTGTATGACTTTGTTTCTTATGTGGAACACGCAATATGAAATTTGAGGAATCCAAAAGCTCCAAAAAAGACAAAAAAGCAACATAAGAGTAAGACTGCAATTAACAATTATTCTGATAAGCGATTCATTTATTATTTAATTGCTAAAAAGACATTAATAATTGTATTTTTTTAGGTAATTCTATATCCTGGCCAATATTCTGCTCCAAACATTGCACAAATTAAAGATAAAAAAAAATAATAAAATAAAATACACACAATGACATTTGAACAGTCCAAAAGCTCAAAAAAGGGCAAAAAACAGCATAAGAGTAGGTCTGCAAAAATTATTCTGAAAATCATTAATTTTTTTATTTATATTAAAACGTGAGAGACATTAATAATTGAATTTTTATTTTTTTATTTTTTTTAGTTATTCTTCATCCCAGCCAACATTCTCCTCCAAATAATTAATTATAATACAATAGGATGAAAATACATTTTATTTTCTGTATTTTATTTTAAAGTTATTTATATCCTATGTATTTCTCTCCGTGTGTGTGTGTGTATGTTAAATGGACTACTTTGTCTTTCTTTTCTTTTTTTGTCCTTTCTTTATTGGATAAGTGCAGCAATACATGTTCAACATATTTAATGTTCCACAGAAGAAAGTCATACTGGTCTGCAATGACATGAGAAAATTAAGACATCATTATTTTGAGGTGACCTATTCCTTAGATAAAGATGAATGCAACCTTAATCCAAGCCCTAAAACCTGCAAGAACAAGCAAATTACTAAAACAGTGACACTTCTGTGCATCTCTTTCCCTTTAATTCCAGCACCTGCGGCTCTGAGGTGGCATGACACGGAATATTTAGGACACCCTCTGTGAGTCTTCTAATTAAATATTCATGAGGAGACGCAGCACTCTGAAAAATGCTGCATGTCAGATGCAAGGGCATGGCTGAGGCGCTCTGGGTCAGGATGAGTGGGCCGTCCCTAATGAACGAAGCTTCAGAAAAATCCCAATTATAGCTGCGTTATTAAGTCTTTAAGTGGAATTTGTGAAGTCAGAGAGGAAAACAGCGGGTGTCACCATGCAAACGTGCATCATCAGTGTGGGTTGAGACAGCAGAATGGCAGCTTCCTGTTGCCATCTCTTCAGCTCAGCATCGGTACTTTAACACAAACAACTTTTCCCTGCTGTTTAACAGCCTCCTCCATAAACTCCAGAGGAATGTCAGATGGCACTTCCACATTTCATGCCTAGTTTTAGTGTCTTCTTTACAAGTGGCAAGACCTATTTGTCTGTTTGAGAGGATGTATGTGCTCTGCAGCACAAATCTAGAAGAATTCATCACCATTAACAACTGGATGGTGTTTTGCTGTACCATAATGACTCAGGAAAGGAAATGCGTTTATAATGGCATTATGCCAGTGGTTCCCAACCCTGGTCCTGGAGGCACCCCAACACTGCACGTTTTGCATGTCTCCTTAGTGTCAGAGAAAGGAGACATGCAAAACGTGCAGTGTTGGGGTGCCTCCAGGACCAGGGTTGGGAACAACTGCATTATGCAAACAAGTATACAATGGTATTTTTCCAATGAAAAAAATTTGGAAAATATTATTTGGTAACAATTTATTTATAATGCATTATAAAAGTAGTAATGCCTTGTAATGCACCTTATCATGCATTGTACTGTCTCATGAATAATTGTAACCACAGTTAATATATTATAACACTAATCAATTCACTGTTACACTATGCATGTCGGTTATAATTATTTATGACAAGATGTAATGTATTACAATGCACATTATGAATAATTAAAATGCATTATACATAAAGGCTTTAAGTAAAGTGTTACCTATTATTTAATACAGTCATCCCCCCCCCCAAAATGCAATCTTCATCATTGTCAGTTCCACCACAGAATATAAGAGCAATTAAAATATTTTATATTAATTAATTAATATTTATTTACATTAATTATAATAATCATATTTATTTATTTAGCATTCATAAAAAGTTTATGCATTTTAAATGCAGCCATTTTATTCCAACTGTTAAAAATATCATCTTCAGTCATTTCCACCACAGAATGCAGTTAAATAATATAATGCAATGTAATATAATATAATAGTAAACTTTTTATAAATATTTACACAAATATTATATTATAGTATGGTGAAAATGACAGTGATCTATAATATAAAATAAGAAAATATTGTGCAGCAAGATACAAATCAAAGTTTAATATCTAGTTAAGAGTTTTGTTCAAATCCCTAACTGTAAAGTACGCACAGCAGTAACAGTGAAGCTACCCTTAGGAAACACCACTAACGAGGCAATAATTTCCACTGCATCTTAGCGGTTAATAGGTCCAGTGGGCTTTTACACATGAAATAAACATTTACTTTAAAGTGTTTCATTCTAGGAAGAGCCTAGTAAATGACAGCATTATGTGCTTATAAACAATCCATTTTTCAAGACAGAAGCCAGAAATAAAAAATAGTAAATTAAAAATTCATATAGTACTGCAGTGAAAAACACCATGTGGTTTGTGTGCAAAAGAGCCACTCACCTCACCTGACACAACAGCACACAGCAATCAGCTGCTCACTGCCTGAGTATTTCAAAGCTTTCTCCTTTATTAAAAACAAATTAAATGCTAATGGATTTGGTTTTTAGTACCAGTGTGATAACGAGAAGAAAGAAAAAAAGGGACAGAAAATTACCACCCCATTAAGGCACCCACTGTGACAGAAAGGAGGCCGTTTTATTTACCAGAACAGTTTAAGATGTCCTGTCATTATCAAACACACATTTTTGACAACATTTTAATATTTGATTTAATATGCAAATTTATAAGAATAAGTTCACTTATAACACTCAATGCTAAAAAAGTCAGTGTTGCTGATTTGACAAATTCACTTAAAGTGACAGACTGCTGCTTTGCAATTACCCCGTTATACTGCTAACTCAAGGTTTTAAAGGTGACATATCATGAAAATCAGACTTTTTCCGTGTTTAAGTGCTATAATCGGGTTCCCAGTGCATATACCAACCCAGTAAACATGGAGAAAGAAAAAAAGAAAAGAAAACATTTTTTTTTGTTAAGCCTTTCTCTGCAAGCTTGTGAAAAAATGAGCCACTCAGATAGGAGTTGTTATTATAATATTACCACCTCTTAAACGGCTCCACCATTTTCACAATCAACACTGGTGTACCATTTCTAACGCCATGGCGAAAGTTAGAGCAAAGCATGCTAACTGTTCTGTCTTTGGCTGCACTGACGAGCACAGAACACTATTTAGAGTCCCAGCCTCAGAGGAGACAAGAGAGCAGTGATTTATTGATTTATTTACTGTATATTATGCTGCTGCCACACAGATCTGAAATAAACATGCGATTTCTTTCCCAGCTGTTTATCTTCACAGACATAACAGACTCTTTTTGTAACCCATGTGTTTTTAGCATAAACTTGTGTGTATTTGACAGTTTAAGCGCAATAAGACATGAAACAAAACTTGGTTTTTCATGTCATGTGACAGACACTTTCTGTGCGCATGCTTCGTATGTGTGCACTCAGACAACCATATATCAGAAGTTTAAAATAATATGGTTTAAAATGCATGATTTCAGAGCGAGACACATGATAATCATAACCAAACAGATGTTTTTAACAGTATATGAGGAACAAGCTGTAAAGGCAAAGCCCTTATTCTGGAAAAGGGGGCGGGGAGCAGTAGCTCATTTGCATTTAAAGAGACACGCACAAAAATAGCTCGTCTCTGCTTCCACTCAAAATAGGCATTTTCAAAATTATATAATAAATCATCTGTGGGGTATTTTGAGCTGAAACTTTACAGACCTATTCTGGGACTTATTTTGCATATTGTAAAAAGGGGCATAATAGGTTTCCTTTAGCAAAATGGAGACATTTTTAAATATTCCAATCTGATTGGCTTTGGGTTTAGAGTTGGTTTACAGTCAGAGCAGCCCGTAAGGCAATGTCTGAGGCAGCTTTCTCTCATCTCTTCATCTTTTTCTGCCATTCCCACAGTCTGGAATTTCAGCACACATCTGCCACTGGGAAATGATCTGCTATTGGCCTCAAGCAAAGGAAGTCAAGCACCTATTTGAAATATGTCAAACAGCAGCTCTCAAAAAATGAAAGAACAATCTGTGCTGAGCTCTTTGTGTTTTACATGAACAGAAAGGTCTCTGTGTGCCAAAAAACAGGTTCAGAAACGAAAACGATGCTGTCGTCTCCAAAGCCCTCACATAATGCCTAATGAACACTGTAGAATAAAAGTCTGAAGAAAAACAGAAAAGGTAATTTTCTTCCAAGACATCTATCTGTTAAGTTTCTTTTAAACACAACACAATGCAATGTGTAATTCAAAAGTACAGGTAAAATGCCTGTGAAAAATGAATACAAAAAAAAAACATTAACACAGTACATTGTGCCCTATTTCTGAAGGCACAAATCGCCTCTGTAAAATCACTATGTATTGAGAGGTTTTGGTGATTTCAAATATCAACATTGGCTACCAGAAATCCCTTACTCTGCCTTTAAACAATTTAAATGGAATTCAGGAATATTAAAAAAAGAAACCACAGAATGTGGGAAGAAATCAAATGCATTTCATAGGGCCCTATGTTCCCTGATGGTACGGCACCAGCTTCTCTGCAACATCTCAGCCTACATCCAAACACAATTCATCAAAAGTCCTGACATGTTTTTGTCAAGATAACTGGTTCAGAGAGCAAGAGCACCTTCCAAACGATGTTAAAGCTCAAAGCAGAGAAAGAACAGAGAGAGAAAGAGCACTAGGGGAAAAACAGCGGTAATGACGTGGTGCCAAATACAGTAAGTGAGAGCAGGATGGGCACAGATGTAAGAGTAAGAGTAAGTGACGTAGATCCGGAGCCAGACTGTTTACGGACTGAACATGGGTCTTAATTTGCAGACCCTTAGGCTGGACAAAGCCCTCTGGTTACATGTGAGTACTGATAGAAATCTGTTTGTATAGACTGGAGTCCTGTCAGCACTACAACAAGGTCTGGCTGTTTCTGCAATCACTTCCTGTCCGGAAAGAAAAAAGCCTGACATAAGCTCACAACTCCTGAGGAGGAGGAGAAAAAAAACCTGAAACATTTTAACTACTGGTATGGCTCCAGTGAATGTTCTTACGTCATCAAAACACTGATACTGGAAAAATAAAGCTTCTGATCTCTTCATATTTCATGTGGAAGTAGGTTTGACAGACTGCCTGGAATCTGAATAAGACAACAGAAAAACAACAAAACACACAGCCCAGTTCAGTGCATATTAGCATGCAAATTTAGCCTACATTTATATATGGCTGATTCTTTACCTATGCACAGTTTCTTCAATTATGCAACTGTGCACAGACTTTAAACACTTATTTGGCTAAAAGGTTTTACTCTGGATGCCCTTCCTAGACTTTTAACATTCTCTCTAGTTTAAATTATCAACTAACAATGTCCAACAGTTGTATGGAAGCTATGGAGGCCTGTTTCCGACACTGAATAAAAAATTAAATTTAAAAATTAAAAGTTAATTTTATCTCACAATTCTGACTTTTTTTTCTTGCAATTGTGTTTATATTCCGCTATTCTGACTTTATAACTCGCAATTGTGAGTTTACATCACGCAATTCTGAGAATCTTTTTTTATTTTTTATGCAGGGGCTAAACCGGCTTCTTTGGTAAATCAGCATAAATGGTCCTAATAATAACCAAAATGTCAAAATTGAAGATATTTATGGGATGAAAATGGTCAAAATTCTAAAGTAAAAAGTCAATTATTACATAAATCAAAAAATGAAAAACTAATTCATGTTCATTCACTAATTCATCAAAGGTGACAAAAGTATATTATAAACATGAATTAGTTCCACTTATGAAACTAATTTTGACCTATGAGATACTAATTCATATAAATCGAAATCAGAAAATTCAAATTTGACATTAAGTTATATTAGTCAAGCTTGAGACAAAAGGTCATATCACAAATATTAATTAGTATCTCATAGTTTTGACATTCATACTTATGAGACAAATCAAAATATTACACATCATGAATTAGTATCTCATTATTTTGACTTTTTGTCTCATAATTTGGACTTGTAAATATGAATTATGACAAATCAGAACTGGCATAAATTTGACCTTTTATGTCATAATTATGACTATTTATCTCATAATTGTGACTTATGTGAACCTCAGTGTTAAAACATAAGTCATATTATGTGTTATAATATGTGTTTCTCATAATCATATTATCTGCTAAATGTCTAAATGTAAACGTAAATATTACGATGTTATAATTACCGATGTTTGATTTTTTTCTTACATGGTGGAAATGTGTTTCCATACAGTGCATCACAGGAAAATTCTATGATTTACAATAAAATTACATTGTTGTTTTCAATATTTTCTTCAGATTTCATCTTAATCTTTTTGCTGACATTGTTGTCTTCTTAGCAAATATGCTAACTTAAAATATATATATATATTAGGCAAAACCTTTTGTAGTGAAAATGAACGTGGGAGTCATAATTTGTGTAAAAATTTAAATAATCTTCACACACAAAAATACTGATTTTTTTTTTTTTTTGGTAATTCACTCTCTTTAGATTTTTATAGCTTAAATAGTAATAATTTAACATAATGATTATGACCATGAAACAAAAAATCTTTTTTTTAGACACTTCAGGGAAACCTTCATCAGACAAGCAGGAATTCCAGTTATCCCGTGAGCACACGGACAGTCGGACTGGACTGCCAAATCTGCACATGACGAGATGAATGACAAACCATGTCCAGCTGGAGCAGATTTGTTTTGTGCTTGAGCAAACATTGCAAAATTCTAAATAAGTAGGCTAAACATAGGCTATGAAGCTGAGAGAGGTTTAAGTGTGTTTGACTGAACATGTGTAAAGTAACACAGACTGACAGCACCTTAAATGGTAGTCTGAAGACAGGACATGCTGCTGCTGTAATTAATGCAGACAGCGGACAGGCCCTTCACAGCTCACAGCAGAGAAATTGACACAAGAACACTCCTTAACCGATAGATGCTGGACAAGTGCTCATCAACAAAACACCAGGGGCTTCTCCAAGACAAGCATGCACACACAGCAAAAGAACATCAGTAGCAGTGATAAGATCAGAACAGAGAACACTGGCACAGAAGCTTCTGTGACAGTGAAAACTGTTCAAAAAGAACACCGCCAGACAAGACAGATCACACTGGACATCACAAAGCATTTCTGACAGGACATGTGGCCACCTCTCTTAGAAATTCTGCTTGGCAACAGTGTAAAAAATGCTAGTCTTGTTTTATTTTTAAAAAAAAATCATTTTACAAAATAAGAATGCTAAAGTTAAAAGGCCATCTTAAATAAAAAAATTAATCAAAATAATGTGTTATATAACGCAGCAATTTAATGAATTTGTTTTATTTCTAAAGACTGTTGGAAAAGTTGGAAATCATGGGATCAGTTGCAATTATTTTATTCTATTGAGAGCTCTTGTTTTTAACAAAAAATAAAAAATACAAAGTGAGAGATGATAATTACACAAGTGTAATTATTAATATCACTACTCTTCAAAGGTTTGGGGACCGTTTTCATTTCTTTTAACAAATCTTATTTTAATTTAGCAAGGATGCATTCAATTAACCAAAACTGACTTCAAAGTAATCTATAATTTTAATTTACTTTTTAATTCAGAAAGAAATGTATCACCATTTCCGGAACAACTGTTTTTAACATTGACAATAACTAACTAACAAACGATTTCTGAAGGATCATGTGACACTAAAGCTACCATCACAGGAATAAATTACATGCATTCATTTCCATTTAGAATATATTCAAATACAAATCAGTTACTTTAAATTGAAATAATTTCACAATATTACTGTTTTACTGTATTTTGGAGCAAATAAACAGCCTTGGTGAGAACAAGAGGCTTATTTAAAAAACATTTTTAAAAAATACTTTAAAAAAACCTTAATGATTTTGCTTAATAAAATAAAATTTTAATGAATATTTGTATCCTTATTTTTATGATGTAGAAGGCTAACTGTGATAAAATTCAAAGGCACGTGAGGTGGTGCTACAAATTCGGTCACACTTTATTTTAGGGTCCAATTCTCATTAAACTCCTAATTTGCTGCTTATTAATAGTTAGTAAGGTAATTGTTAAGTTTAGGTATTGGGTAGGATTATAGATGTAGAATATAGTCATGCAGAATATGTGCTTTATAAGTACTGATAAACAGCCAATATGTTAATAATAAGCATGCTAACAAGCAACTACAGTCAACATTTGAAGTTCATCAAAAAAGTCCTAAGACAAGAACGCATTTTGGTTTTAGGACAACTTTGATGAAGGTTTTGATCCACTTCAAATGTTGACTAGTGTAGGTAGTGAGAACTGGTCCCTATACTAAAGTGTTACCATAAATCCTTTAGCCGTGACTATAAATTACAACAAACAAAATCAAGAGCTCAAAGCCAACTGTCTTTAGGTCTGGGTTAATGTTCTTTCTGTCACATATGCATGAATTCCAGCACAGCAGAGCTGTCCTATGCTTTGTTTGCATGCAGCTCTGCTGGGCTCATACTGTGTTGTCAAACGTTCTCGTGCACGTTCAGCACGAGGCATCCTGCTTCCTCGAGACGCTTGCTTACAAACAGCCTTTAGGTCCTGACCTTCCGTGTTTGTGTTTTGAATAGGATGTGCACACAATGAGAGAAGAAAAAATGCCTTCTGTCAGACAAAGTTCTCCAATATGTTAGAACTCAGTCTGAACAAAAAAAATGGCTGTGCTGAATAATTAATCATGAAAAGTATGAAAACATTCATGAAAAATAGCAAAATTATGCAGCCCTTAAATACATACACAAAGATAATGGTAACTGGCAAAAGCAATTACCGCTTTTCTTCAACTGCTAGTTTAAATCACCTATTAAAATGGTGAAATTATGGTGCACCAACAACACAGATCTGAATAGGCTTGTTTGCAGTCCTCTACACTCCATTTATATGTCCTTTAACCTCAGTTTCTCTCTCGGGATTTTAATATTCAAATATTACACTTAGCAGATTAGGGGATTTTCATTTCAGGAGCAAATGGTGCAATTTAATATGCAGCCATAGCGTGAAATCTGTGTGTGCAGAATGTGCATTAAAAGCACCACAAACATCTGGAGGAAGACCTTTGGTTATAGAGACAGATGTCTACAGACCTCATCCGTTGGTCGAAAGAAACCACATATCGACAACATCAAAACATGATCTTGCAATGTTGCACACTTGCACTAAATCAAGGCAGTCTCAAAACTGCAAAGGTCTTCACGGTTTGTTTATAAAGACTTCTCTCCTCAGAACAACTAATCTTCATGCAGACCTTACGAAAACTACTCATCAGGCCAAGCAATAACATGAACAAATCACCATTTATGTTTGAATTCCACAGGGAGGTAAAGGGTGTGTGTAATTGTTGACATATTGAAGCTCTCAATCCGATTAGACAATTCCCAGCTCTGTGTTTGTACTCATTCGGAGCCGTGCGCTCAGCGTGGATTCCAGACCGCTGGCACGCTGCCATGCAACATTTTGTGCCCTGGTCGGGACAGAGGCCGGTGGAAGGGGGAGGCTCACAGCCGAGATATGGGGGCTCCAGTGAGCCTGAGATCTGGCACTTCTTCACATTACACTCAGCTTTTCTGTCCTGCTTCATACAATCCATACAGGCAACCAAAATATGAGTTAAATATGATAAAATCTCCCCAAAAAGTAGCATTAATAAGTTTCAGAAGGGTGGCGTGGCATAGCAACTATTACCTTTCAACTACCTGACTCGATTTTAATGATCCCATGGATATAAGTTCTGGTTTCTCTAATTGAATATATTGTATACCAAATTATGCAAGAAAAAAGCATTGCAAATAATGTCTCATGCTGACTTTAAAGGTCTGGGACAGTAACCAAAAGGTTGTAGGTTCAATCCAATTGGAAGTATGAATCCAGAATGGCTTTTACACGGCAAATAAAGATACAAATAAAAAAGAATCTGTAAATGAATTTAGCAAAATTATTTCTATTTTTATAAGCAATAAATATACATATAGTAACAACAACCAACAACGACAATAATAATAATAATATATTGTTAAAAAGTAACTAATATTAATGATACAATACCTAAAAAAAATTGTAAATAAAATTTATTTTACATAAAATAATATAAACAAGGACTTAATTTCAGATACATTCTACAAGTAAATGTATCTCTAAGTGTGTTTACATATATAAAAACACAGAGATTATGTCATTATGTCAAACCTTGACGTAATGTAAAGTTTAATGCACTTCATGTTGCTAATTATAACGAATGGAATATATTTCCTTATTCTTTGTATTTTTATATCAATATGGTACAAAATTACCCAATTAAAAAAAAAAGTAATCAAAAAGTAGCCTGATTATATTACCTACATTGGGCAATGTAATGGAGTAAGTTAATGACTACAATTTGTTACTAATCCATCTATATATATTGTTAGTAATCTATCTACTATATATATATTAAGAGGTCGACCAAGATGGGTTTTTCACTGGCTGATGCCGATATTTAGAAATCAGGGCAGCCGATGGCCGATATATGATGCCGATTGTTTTTGGCCGATTTTCTTTTTTTTTTTCCTTCATCTCATAAAAGTGAGTTTGAGTAAATTATTATTGCAGGGTACAAGATAGCAATAGTAGTAGTAGCCTAATTCAGAGTAATAATACATGGCTCAAAACTTAAG